>NW_022589712.1:50291411-50499548 GCF_004348235.1 Phoca vitulina | reverse complement strand
GTTCTGCATGGAGCACTGGGGGTTATACGCAAACAATGAATCATGGAACACTACATCAAAAACTAATGATGTAATATATGGTGATTAACATAACATAATAAAAAAAAGTAAAGATAATTTTAAAGAAAAACAACAAGGTGAACAGGTTTGCTTTCTTGGATATCAACACTTTCTGTAAGACTGTAAACCATTTAAAAAACTGTGATACTGGTGGAAGAATAGACCGGTAGAATAGAATAAGGTCTATAAATAGACTCATTTGTGCATATCTGTATTATCATCATTATACAGTCATACTATGCAATCATATCAACATAAATACATACGAATTTTTTATAAATTGGTCCTTCAGAACAGAGAGGAAAGAACAGTCTTTTCAATAAATGGTGTTAACTAGATTGGATATCCATAGGAAAAGAAAATGAAACTTAACTCTGACCTCACATGGCACATAAAAATCAATTCCAGATGGATTATAGATCCAACTGTGAAAGGTAACACAACAGTCTCTAGAAGACAGTATAGAGTAATCATTTATAAACTTGGCATAGGGAAATATTTCTTAGAGCACAAAACACACTAATCATGAAGAAAATTGATAAAATGGACCACCTGAAAGTTAGCAACTTATTTTCAAAGAGCACCAATAAAGTGAGAAGAGAAGCCACAGAGGGGTAAAAGATAAAGCTAATAAACATATGGAAAGATACTCAACCTCATTAGTAATCAGGGAAAAGAAAACAAACCACAATCAGACACTGTCACAAACCCACTAGAATAGCTAAAACTAAACAGAGTAATACCAGAAGGTGTGACAAGGATGTGGAGCAACAGGAATTCTCAGACTGCTGGTGGGAGTATAAATTGGTACAACTTCTTTGGAAAACTGTTTGGCATTATCTACTAAAGCTGAAGATATTCATGTCCTATGATTTTGCAATTCCACTTCTAGGTATATACTTAACAGAAATGCCCACACATGAACAAGAAACATATGCAAAAACGTTCACACCAGTACTATTTGTAAAAGCCCCAAACTACAAACTAGAATATCCATCAACAGTAGAATGGATAGAGTGTGACATATTTATAGCATGGACTACTATAAAACAATGAAAACAAACCAAGTAGTTTACATATAACATGGCTGAAACTCACAGACAGAATTTTAAATCAGACACAAAAAAAGCACATATTAAAAGATACCACTGATGTAAAGTTCAAAATATAGGCAAAATTAAACTATTATATTCGAAACACACTTAGGTGGTGAAAGTCTAAGATAGAAACAAGGAAGGGACTACCATAAATTAGGATAGTGGTTACCCTTGGGGTTGGAGATGAAGAAAGGGCTAGTAGTTAGGAGGGGGCATGAGCTTTCTAGAGTGATAGCAATATTCTGTTTCTTGACCTGGATGGTGGTTCTATTGGTACTCACACTGCGGTAAATTACTGAGCTGAAAATTTTATGCACTTTTCTGTTATGCATGTTTCACAATAAAAAAGATTAAACAACCAAACAAAAGGAATAAGCTGGTCTTTGAAATCAAAATAAAAGGCTTAGTGCTTGGTTAATAGGCTCCACTCTTTATTTTTTTGATAATGGTAAGCAGTTCATATTGAATTATCCAGATTGTTTTACTGAGACCCTATGCCAGACATTTCTGAGATGGTTGGCTATTAATCAATCCAAGAATCAAATCTAAAAATTTGGCCTCATTTTATATGCTCTAAAAAACAAAATCAATAGAATCAAGCATAGAATTTATTTTTTGAGCTGAGGGAAGTATCTTCAAAAGAAAATGGATTCCTGCCGACAAAGTAAATGAGGCAGATGAGGCAGCTCAGACTTGAAAGGGATAGATAAAAAGTCAAATCCCTTGCTACTTCTTTGTTTTGAATTACATAACCTTCGTGGCAGAATTATCTTTGACAGAATCCTTAGAAGAAGATTTCTAGATCTGAAAGATAACAAAATAAAGGGTAGCTGAGCACGTTAAAATGGGAATAGAGCAGGAATTCTGCAGGTGTGACAGGAGAGAAAGGAGAAGCTGCGTAATAAAAGAAAACTGAGATGATATTGAGCATAGGGAAGGTGGAATATAAAGTCTCAAAACAAGAGAAGACTCACCTGTGTGATCTGACAATCTAGAAGAGCCTATGAATGTACTTAATGAGAAAAGGAGATCTAGCATTATGGCAAAATAGAGAAGAACTCCAAACCGGAGCTTAATCATGGAGTTAAGATAGCAAGGAGACCAGTCAGTCTTTCCTAGAGATTGTCCTTCCATCCCACAGTACAGTCAAAACCCGACGCTGAAAGAATTCAATGGTTTCCTTCTGGCAACTGTCTCCAGACTCCTAGGGGGAAAAAAAAATCAGAGTGTATAGTCTGGAGCCACTATAAATTCATGGTCACCAATCTCAACAATGTTTTCAATACGGTCTGACAATTTCCTATTTCCCTGGAAAGCTCTCCCATTTATCACGATGACTATTGCATTAAACTAGTCATTTTAAATGACTTCTCTTTTCTTAAAACTGTTGACATTCTTCCTGTCTCCCCAATCACCCAAGGCAGCACTGTCATCTACTTCAAAGAGAAAACAGATCCTCTATTAGAAGGAAACTTTCTCAACTTTTTGGGACCAGTCGTTCCTGCAAAGAGGTTTCCTTTTACAAATCCAAGATTAATTCTTCTCTCCAACCATGTAGGTGATCCTTTCCCTACCTTATGTCCCAAACTGCATCATCCATCCTGCCCCACCTGCTCCTCCTCTAATGGTCTATCAGTAAGCCAGGACTCTGAAGTTATCCTTGATTCCTCTCTAATTACCAAGTCCAGTGTATTCCACATCCTGAATTTCTCTTGAATCTATCTCATCATCTATCTCTTCTGTCACCACCATCCCTAATTATTATCTCTCATCTATTACAAAGCCTGACTGGTCTCTTGACCTCCAAGCTTACTACTCTCTAATTCATTTACCACACTGCAGCTGCCAATTATCTTTCCAATACGCTATTCTGATATGTCACTTCTTCAATTTTACTGTCCACGAAATAACTGCAAACTCCTTCATATGGTTCCTAACCCTCTCATGATTTGCTCCTGCTTACCTTTCTCATTTATTTCTACTTATACCCCTCCATCCATGCATGCTTTGTATCAAGCATTTCCAGACATTCACACACCTATTTCCTTTGTCTGATAGACTGTCCACCCTCACTTCAATATTTATCTGCCTAGGTCCACCTCAAACTTTAAATGTCATTTCCTTTGGGAGGCTTTTCCTGACTTCCTAGACTAAGTGTGGTCTCTGTGCTATGTGCTTCCCTAACATAACACTCATTGTTCTTTGTTAGTTTATCGCTATGCTCAGAAAGTAGGGCTCTGTCTATTCACTGCTGTGGCCCCAATGCCCAGCAAAGTAACTCTGCAGGCATCAAAAAAATTTATTGAATAAATAAAAAGAAACATCATAAACATAAAATTAATAAAAACAAAGCATTAATGATAGGAGATGTGCTCCTTCATCTGGAATGGTCTAGATGATAAGTTCCTATAGATTTTCTTTAAAGTTAGAAGTGCAACATTTCATGGATTTCAAAGGTAAGAATAAAATTGACACCTTTAAGTTATATTGGAAGCTATTACAATAGAAGACATATTGTGATTTGATGGTTCTTATGTCTTTTATGTTGTTTCTGAGCCAAAAAGATGGATGGGAAATTTTATTACCCCTGGAGACATCAGTGTCCTATATCAAAAGAGTAATATTGAAAAAGCTAGCCTAAAGGCAGGATGGATAAATAAGAAATTTATTAAGAAGTCTTTGAGTATAACACACACATACACATAAGGAACATATTTATATAGATACTATAAAATATTCAAAATCATTACCACTAAGTAAATTTATCTACAGTAAGAAAGAGGAGAAACTATAAATATCCTGAGAAAGATGACTTCAATACATGGTCAGTGGTTTAAATTTTTTTTCTAAAGGAAAAAAAGAGCAGCTGGCCTTACAATAATGAGAAAAAGGTATTGATAACTAGTCTGTAAAAAAAAAAAAAAAGTGCCTGAAATGTTCATTCAAGGCTGGTATTCATTCTTTATTCAGAGCCTGGCTGTCAGGCTTGAAAAGCAAGAGATTACTGATGCATTCTACAGCCAAGTCATGGAGAACATAAATAAATTTGTTCTTAGTACAGCAATGAATAAAGGGAGGAAAAGACATATTCTTTGTATTGTAAGGGTCTCCTATTTGTCGTTTGGCTTCAGTAAGATGATTAGCTTATTAATTACAGTTAAATGATACAACTTAGAAATATCATTCTAGAGGGGAGGGGGGTGGGGGATGGGTTAGCCCGGTGATGGGTATTAAAGAGGGCACGTGCTGAATGGAGCACTGGGTGTTATACGCAAACAATGAATCATGGAACACTACATCAAAAACTAATGATGTAATGTATGGTGATTAACATAATAAAAAAAAATCATACTTTGATATTTCATTTTCATTACTTCAATGCAGCAAAGCCATTTTCAAATTCTGGATACTGCATGATTAATACCTTGCATTGGTTTATTTACATTTTTTTACTATGTAGACAATACAGAGATCATGAATTACAAAAAGGAATTTCTTAAACTATTCAGGAGCTTTAAGTAATTTATTTTGTACTTGCTTTAGTACTTTTAGGGAGGTAGTTTTAGAAA
This sequence comes from Phoca vitulina, assembly GCF_004348235.1. NCBI lineage: Eukaryota > Metazoa > Chordata > Mammalia > Carnivora > Phocidae > Phoca > Phoca vitulina. The sequence continues at coordinate 50,494,822 of NW_022589712.1, read as the reverse complement.
TAGCTGGGGTCAAGGTAAATGCGGTGGAGTGAAAATGAAAAAATAAACAGCAGTAGTATGTTTACTAAGGGCAAAGTTAAAGCTATGTTTTGAAAGTAATTCATGATATTCCCATTAAATAAAAACACTTCATCAATTTTGCTCTCTGCCTTAAGACTTCAGAAATATTAGTAACTTTTAACTTTTGGCCAGAACAGGCAATCTTATGCTTTCCATTTCTTAAATTACATACACACAGTTTTGATGAAGTTAGGACTAGTTTTAGCTCAACTGTGTTACTGAGGTTAATGGAGGAAATTTTTCTAAGCAGGAGCAGTGCCTAGGAAGATATGATTTTAAGAGCGCTAGTGGACAGAAGAAAAAAAGTTTATTTCGGAATCCGTTTACTAGAAGAGATAATTATGAGTTGCCTGTTTAAGACAAGGCCCCTGCTCTCTTGTGAGTAATCTATTTGGCAAGCTCGAATAGGTAATAACTGTAATGCAAAATGGCACTTAAGTGTACTTGAAGAAAGCTTATAATAAAAGAATTAGAAAAATTGAAAAGGAATATATATGAACTCCAGTCATGGTGATCTGAGAAGACTTTATGAGAATATGGATGTGAGATGGATGTTGAAGAAAGGGTAGGGCTTTCTGAAAGTGGAAATAAAAGGAGGTGTTTCGTAATTCACAGAACACAATCCAAATGAACATTTTCCTTAATTGTCTTTTAATAAATATTTATAACATGAAAATGCTTCAGAAGTCATCTCATCGGCCTAAATAGGTAAGTTTTGAAAAGCAGTGGTTCTAGTTTAAAATTACTTATATATATGGAGCTTACAAATATTCGTTAGAAAAAATTATAGACACACTCCTTTTCCCTCTATAATGACTGAATGTCATCCTAAGCTTCACTGCAGCTAAATATTCCCCTCCTCTTCTGTCTTACCATTATTGTGAAGGGGAAAAAGAACAGCATCACACACAAAAAAGCCAGAGACAGCTGGAGTGAAAATGAAAAATATACACAGAATACAATACACAGAATATGCACAGAATATATTCTGTATGTATTTTTTACAGACTAAAGGTCAAATAACTTAAGGACTAAAAAGTATTTGTTGAATTTGGCAATATGGAGGTAAACGGGTAACAATTTTGACCAAAAAAAGTGAAGCCAATTATTTCTCCATGATATACAATTCATTTTTCCTGCCTCTATGCTCCATGACCTAGTGGAATAGTAATATAATTCAATAAGAAGAAGACAGTAATTGTCCAGTAACTTTCATTCTTAGGGTATTAAAATTGACCACTGAACGGTTGTTCCAAAATTCTCTCACCAAGTTAAGCTGAAATATCTAGACTGAAAGGTTATTTTGCTTTCAAAATAGATATGACACATATGGCCTCTTCAGTCTACGGGCACTTTCTTATCTTTCAGGAATGTTCCAAACAACAAAATAATCTCATAAACTATTTAGGATATGTACTGCCAGGCTTTAAAGCAGATCCACTTCTATTATTAAGAAACCCCCAACCATTTCCTTTTTTATTACCCTTAACTACTCCAATGCCAGTACCATTACATTTTGGTTACTGGCCCAACTGAGCTTTATAAAAACTATATACTGCCACTGCCTTTTACACACTTAGGAGGATAAACTTTAAATTGTGTCATATTTTCTTGAGTTGAATTCAACACTATATATTTTTGTAAAGTTGAAAGAAACCTCAAATCACTATCTAATCTCTCTCTTTTTTTTTTGAGAGAGAGAGAGAGCATGTGTGTGCATGTGAGCGGGTGGGGGAGTGTGGGGGGAGGGGCAGAGGGAGACTCTTAAGCAGGCTCCACACTCAGCACAGAGCCCAACCCAGAGATCATGACCTGAGTCAAAACTAAGAGTCCGATACTTAACCGACTGAGCCACACAGGTGCCCCCACTATCTAATCTCTTGTTCTAGGCAAAGCTATCCAAAAGAACAAAGCAAATCTTTTGTTAATTAGAGCTATTAGCAAATTTTTTTTTTATGTCCAAACTATCGCCACAATAGAACTTAGTTCCTCATTCTTATTCCACAAAGAGTACGGGTCATTAGTTATTTACCTAAATAACCCCCAAATTATCAAGTTACCAATGACCTCATCTATCAGCTATCTATTACTGTTGCACTAATGCTGTGTGAAATAATCCATCTCAAAACTTAGGTATAAGACAATAAGCATTATTTTTTTGCTCGTAAGTTCATAGGTTAGTTGAACAATTCTTCTGAGCTGGGCTAATCTTAGCTAATCTTGCTCATCTGTTTACAGCCGGCCAGTGGGTAAGCTTGTGCTTGGCTGGTCTAAGATGGTCTCACTTGGCACAGCTCTCTGTATGAGGTTTCTGATCTTCTAGCAGGCTTAACCTGAGACAATGCTATTGGCTAGAACAAGTCTCAGCAACACTCAGATCCAAGGTGGGTGAGAAAAGAACCCATGTCTTGATGGGAGGAGCTAGAAATTGCACTGTAAAAGGATGAAGACTGCTGTCACTTTTACAATCCAACTACAAAAACTTCACATTAAACAATCTAATATTAATGCTGCTTTCCCTCCATCCTTTAATCTGGACTGTGTAAACATTAACAACTCACTTTATCATTGCAAAATATAATTTCAAGAATGCTGTTAAACTGAAGTCAAGTTGTGTTGAAATTAGACAGCACATTGAGATTTTAATTTAAGAGCATAAGGAGTTGAAAAATACTGATTTTTGTGACCTTAGGAAAAAATGATATAAAAGCTACCTTACATACCAGACAACATGAATCTGTATAATTAAGAGGAAATTATACAGCTTAAGTGGTTTTAACATTTTTTGCTTACTATCTATGTATTAAAAGCCTACTTTATATATATTTGATAAATTATCAGAAATAGTTTGATTCAAAGAGCAACACTCATGAACCTTTAAAATGAACCATTTATTAAATCAGACTGTTAATTCTTAACAGTTAATGTAAGTTACATGTATGTTTATGTCAGAGTATTTCACATGGAAATTTTTTAAACTCTTATAGGCAAGCAAAATCGTACCACACAATATATAAGTGGGAAGGGGGTACTGCTAAACATTCAAATAAGGCAAGTATTTAAAAACGGTAAAACAATAATTAAAAAAAATTCAAGCATTCCTTTAAGAGAATTCAATACTACTAGCTAAGGGTACTTTCTGAGTGTATTCATATAATCAAGGCAGTGTTTCTTCTTTTAAAACATCAGGAAATGGAATAAGGCTCATTAATAGATACAGCTGCCCTCAAGATTTCAATCTCAGTTGCTTTCTTTAAATTAAAATTCACAAAGTGCACAATTAAGATATATCAAAAAACTGAATCTGCTACTCTAACAACAGCTGTCCATGCTTAATACTTAGTGGTTTTTTGACCAAATTATCTTTTCAGGGAAAAATAAAAAAGATAAGCCACTGTAAAACATTTAGTTTGAAATGTATGCTATTATTTTTCTTAGAAATCAAAAATTATGGAGGATAAGGTTATTTATCATAAGGAAAAGAAAGCAAAACACTGGAATGACCAAACATTTTCAAAGAACAAGCACCACAAAGGACATTTGCATTCAGTTTTGTAATATTTATCAATGTATTTTTCTTACTCCAACCAATCTACTTCATCAAATTCTGAATCATCTTCTGAATCACTATATTCCACAGCAATACGGCGAGACAGGATGGTGGCAACATCATTTTCAATGCGTTCATGTTTAGCTTCCTGTTCACGCTGCTCTTCTACTTTGCGTAGCTGAATACCTGATATAGAAAAACCAAAGCATTCATTGTAAACCAAAATACTAAATACTACATATTATTAATCTTTCTGGAATAAAATCAAATACATGTGAGAAATACTAATAGGAAAATGAAAAGCAAGATCTATTAAAAAGAATCTGAAGGGATCATATTTAGAATCATATTAATTTGGTCAATTAATTCTTTCATTATCTGTAAAACCAGCTGGTCAAACTTACCAGCTATCCCAGTGAATATCTAAAGTTTATTTAGCCATGATGGTCTACTGTGCCTCCCTACTCAGCAGCCCCCCTAAAAAGTTAACCAGTGGTCAAATGAACGTTGTTGAGTATATTTCCTGTGGCTTTATTCTCCCAAGGAATCGAGGGAAAGGCACTATTACTCATTCTATACTGTTGGTGCCTAGCTTAGAGGAGGTGCCTAGGAAATGCTGGCTGAATAAATGAATGAATATGAGAGGTCTTTCCCTTGTTACTGAGAGAGGAACGTTAATCCTTAAAGGCATCTGGTAGAGCAAGTGTCACTGATACACCAAATGGACAGCCTTAACACTGAAGAAAATACCATTTTTAAAGGAGTTAACATACATATTAAACATAATATAAAGGGTTTTAACTAAATTTTCTGTAAGTCTGATACTTTTAATTTCTCATTTATTCGATAAACATTTTAAGAATCCCTACCAAAGTATGAAAATAATTAAATGTGATATATTTTCTGGAAAATGATTTAAAATACACGTTGAACACAGCTTTCCTTTCTAAAAACCATTTGTGAGAGGCACCTGGGTGGCTCAGATGGTTGAGTGTCTGCCTTCAGCTCAGGTCATGATCCCAGGGTCCTGGGATCAAGCCCCACATTGGGCTCCTGGCTCGGCGGGAAGCCTGTTTCTCCCTCTCCCTCTGCCTCTCCCCCTGCTCATGCTCTCTCTCTCTCTCTGTATCTCTGTGTCTCAAATGAATAAATAAAATCTTTTAAAAATAAAGAAAATAAAAAATAAAAACCATTTGTGCAAAAATACGATCATCTAAAATTTTATAAGTGAGGAAAATGTTACTGTGTCAAATATTTAGAAAGTTTCTAATGCTACCATAGCAATGCTCTGAACGGCCATGAGGCAATTACCTTTTCGTATTGCTTCCAGAAGTACACTCCTGGCGTCACTGATTACAGGTAGAGTTGATGGATGACGCTTTGGCTCAGAAGCAGGTATAGCTTGCGATGGAGGAGATGGAGGCATTAATGGAACATGGGGACCTGGGGCAGTAGATGGAGCTGGATGGAGCCCAGAGGGAGGATGGGTAAGAGCTGCAGCTGTGACAGGGGATGGTGGCCGAATGCCAGGCGGAGGCAGAGGAGGCGGTGGTGGGGGTGGGGGCAGCCCCTGGACTTCGCCCTGTGGGAGCGGATGAACTGGTACAGTCTCACACACTGGGGCAGCCCTAGCGACTGGCGGAGAGGGCTGTACTAGAGGGGGTGCGATTGGAGGAGGAGCTGGGTGCAGAACTCCAGGGGCAATCTGAAGAGGAGCTGGAGGTGGAGGTACTGCTGGAGCCTGCAAAGCAGTGGCTGGAGGTGGAGGCGGGGGAGGTACTGGTGGGGGAGGAGTCGAAGTCATTGAGGCTCGCAAGGAAGAAGCTGACAAGGCAGATGGAAGAGGTGGTGGAGGAGGTGGGGGGGTGGGGCTCACAAACACAGGTGTCCTGCCTGTAGCTGGTGACTGAGGGCGATTTTCCATCAAACCTGTAGCAGAACTGAAATGATAAAGAAATCCTAGCAAGTTATTAAAAGAGAAAGAACCAACCACAGGAAAGATACAACTATCAGTCATTGTATCAGGGTAGATGCATTAACATGTTCCTAAAGAAATTAAAAATTCTTCAGTATTTAGGGTGAAGGGAAGATACCAACAAGAAAATGAAGAGGTGGTGCTTTCGTTTGTAATATTCTAAATGGTCTCCTCCTTCCATGCACCTGTCATATACACTCAAGCATTTTATGCTTACTTTGATAAATAAAATGTTCAATTTTATGCTGTGGTAGGAGTCTTTATAATGACTCAACATTTATCATATTACAATATTTGTAGCAATACCTGTGGCCATTACAACGCCACATTGATACTGAAGCTATTAAGACTCATCATATGTCATTTCAGTTAAATCAATAACAACTAATTACAAGCCACAAAAGGAAATTTATGGCTCTCTTCCTTCCTGAGGATGGAACATCAAATGACTCAGTGATAGAAGGCTGATTTTTTTAACTGAAAATTATAAAGCTGGTCTTTATTTACCTATTAAAAATTTTATAATCTTGATAACAATGGACAAAATTCAACTTCAAAATTGCTTTACTGAAAGATTATTGCCTTTTTTCTCTCAAATTCTCGGAGTATTCCCCATAATACCAAATTAACACTTAGAATCACACCTATGGTTCCCATTTCTTAGTCCCTTACCACAGTCCAGAAATTCTTAATTTTTATTAATATACTGCACATCATGTGCTTGATAAGAAAGCTATAATAAAATGAAACACACTTTAATCTTTAAAGTAAATTCTCATTCACTAAATTTTCCTCGAGAACGGGTCAGCTTTTATCAGAGGTGGTGAATGACGTCCCACAGGGCAAACCTGAACTGCTCTCTGTTTTTGTAAATAAGGTTTCGTTGAAACACAAACAGGCATTTATTTACGTGTAGTCTATGGCTGTTTTCACGCAACAATGGCAGAGCTGAGTAGCTGTGACAGAGAACGTATGCCCACAAAGCCTAAAATATTTACTAACTGGTCCTTTCAAGAAAAAGGTTACCAACCCCTAGGAACAAATATCATGTGCCTGTCCCAACATACCTGATACAGGTCGGTATGGGTTTGGCATCCCCTGCTCCATGCATTGGTGGAGGTGGAGGAGGTTCGTGTGGTCTGACTAAGACCCTTTCCTCAGCTCTAGTCAGAAGCTCACTCATCTGACTAAATGGCAAGGCAGAAAGTGAGTAAGATCCATCCATATGGTCCACATATGTCTGAGGTCTAAAAAAAAATACAGTATCAGTGTATTTTTCTTGAATTACTGGTGAGTAAAGTGTTCTACAGGAGATATTTAACATGTATCCTTTGAATGCCAATATTTTAACCACTACTAAGAAACTTCAGAAATTTATTACTGCTTTTAAAACAAAGAATGCTGCTCACAATGCAACCTACTAATAATACTAATTCAATTCACAAGGATAAAAAGTATTACATATAGAATCTTATAAACAAGAAAAGAAAGTAATTAACTTTTGGCAAACTGTGTTCAAAGCTATCTGTCTCTATTTAATTTTTTTCCTTTAAAACATGATGCCAATGACAAAAAGCTAGAATATGAAAACTGGAGTTTTCTACCATTAGGATATCTCGTTGCTCTCTTAAACCTGACTGACTTCCAAATGTCTTTATCGGTGAGAAAGGCCTCCATGATACTAGCACCACAGGGATGGCTAATTATATTGTTTCATCTTTTTGGTGTTTTTTTAAGGTGGTAGGTACTCAGAAAATAACTGAGTAACAAAGCAACATGTGACTTAAGGTTTGTAAATATTTACTGATTGTAGTGCATGCTGGGGACAAATGTACACAAAGTAAGTTAGAAAATACAGCTGACTTTGAATACAGGTTTGAACTGAGCACATCCACTTATATGAGGTTTTTTGTTTTACAGTACTGCACTGTAAATGTATTTTCTTTATGATTTTCTTAACATTTTTTCTGTGGCTTACTTTATTATAAAAGTACAATATATAATACACGTAACATACAAAATATGTGTTAAATGACTATTTATGTTCTCAGTAAGGCTTCCGTCAACAGTTGTCTATTAGTAGTTAAGTTTTTGGGAAGTCAAAAGTTACATGTGGACTTTTGACTGCACAAGGGATTGGTGCCCCTAACTCTCTCGTTGTTCAAGGATTAACTGTATTGTACTTATGTTACCGGGTAAGGTAATATCATAATTACTTAACAGTAGTAGAAAAAAATGTTTATCTATAGATTACTTTTTATTTATATATATATTTTTAAAGATTTTATTTATTTGACAGAGAGAGAGACAGTGGGAGAGGGAGAAGCAGGCTCTCCACCGAGCAGGGAGCCTGATGCGGGGCTCAATCCCAGGACCCTGGGATCATGACCTGAGCCGAAGGCAGATGCTTAACGACTGAGCCACCCAGGCGCCCCTATAGATTACTTTTTAAAATAAATCTCAATCCTTTTGGTCTTTTTCTTCCAGTAATGCATATAAATAGTATCTTACACATATATTACTCCTAAACTTGGCCAAGATATTAGCCTAATAATTTACATGTATTATTCCAAAGAAAACTTTAAGCTCTTTTCCATTCAAAAATCAGTAGCTATAATATATATAATAATAACTATACTCATTCAACTATACACAAATTCCTTTACAGAGAGATGCTAGTATAATGTTTAGTTAGGATAGCATGTTACTTAGATGGGGCCATGGCTACTGAGAAAGGAAAAAAGACCTATTCTATAGTTCTGCAAAAGGGGATGAGTAATTTTGTTTAAAAGTCCTGATGTAACTGAGGTGGGAGATGTGGCATAGAAAGGGAGCCAGGAGAAAGAAAAAGGAACAAAATATGACCCTTTCTCAGCTCCTATTTCATATGTAGTGAATCAGTAATATTTCAAAAACATTCCAGACCCCATTCCTCTATTATGAAATTCTAGCAGACTCTGCCTGAGAGAGCATGGAGACTTCATATGAAAGCTAAAACAACCCTGAAGATCATCTATTCCAACCACCTTTTTCTATAGATGACAAAACTAAAATCCAGGTATGAAAACGACCGGCCCAAGATCAGACTTTAGTAGGCTCACAGTGGTCAGGGTTTCAAAATAATTTTTATAGCTAAAGCAGGGTCTGCTGGTTCAACAATTCAGGACCTAAGAATTAGAGGCATAGATATTAGAAACAGAGCCAGTATTTTATCATTAATTTTGTTAACAAACAAAAGAAAAGAAACCTTGTTTCAAAATGAGAGGCTGGGCCATTAGCAACTTCAATATGCTTATGTAGGAGATCAGCATCATCTTCCGCCAGCTCCGGGCCTTGGGCCAGCTTCTGCCACTCTCTCCGCCTGTCATGAGGCGCTCTTGGCACTTTTTCTGGTTCATGAGGACGATCTAGATTTTTCTGCTATAACAGATGTATTAAAACAAAGCCAAATGCTGAAGGGCTAAGTTTTTAAAAAGATGTTATAACAATCAAAATAAAATTCTAACATTAATACTGAAAAAGACAATGCCATCATAATATAGTTAAAGTAACACAGAGACAGTTCATTGCTACATTCAGAATTAAATCTTAGCTAGCTTGCTTCCAATCCCAGCTTCTTGTCATGTTTCTTTAACCTCTAATTTGAATTGATGCACCAGATAAAAATAGTATGCCTAAATAATAAAATTTGAGGTCAGAAAGTCCTTTCGGATGAAAAAAGATTCACCAATTCTGCTCCCACATCTATTAGTTTTTGCTATAATGAGTGAAATTTCTACCATTAATGGCACTAACTCTAACCAAAACCTGAAAATTTATTAAGGCTATATAATCTGGAAAGTGACCAATTAGCTAGCCAATACAATTATCCAATTAACCCATAACAACTGTGTCCCTCATCAGAAACAGGGTATTCAAAAAATAAAACACAAAATAATTCAAATTGTGGGAGAAAGCATAGAGAGGTTTAGAGTTGGTGTAACAACGTCAAATGCCCAAAGGGGCCAAGCAGATCACATACATGAATGTGAAATGTTCATGTGAACATTGTGAAATGAATGAAGAAAGTCAGGTGTAAGATGGGGATTGTAATGAAAAAAAAAAACAAAAAACAGGCATGCCCATTCAAGGCTTTCCAGTTCAAGAATTTTAAAACCACTGTTTTTGTCAAACAAAACACTGACTGCAGGCATAATTTGAGCTTCCAGTCACCAGTTTGTAAACTCTGGCTAGAACGCTGGGATACTATCTAGTACAGAAAATAAAATGAAGGCATTATGAGGGAAAGGGAGGAGAGGAGAGATAGTTACAGGAGAAACAGAGGGATTTTGCCTCCTTCATAATTCTGCCTAAATCCCAATTTTGCTTCCTCTTTATTTCCAGTTATCATCAACATGGAATAAAGGAGATCCAAGTGAATTTTATTACAAAGTAGGAAATGGCAACACAGCAGACAGACAACAGGAATTTAGTGAGAATATAATCATCTTTCCAAAACATTTAGGATATGATCTGTGGTAAGAAAATATAACTTAATCTACTTTGCCAATATCTGCACAATATTTCTTCATCCCTTCTTACCAGAATGCCCTTCTCCTCTTCCCTGGTCCGCTTAATTCCTATTTGTTCTGCAATATTTATTATAAGCTTTGTTGAAAGTGTTTACCAACCCTGTCTTCTGGCTAAAGCAGGTGCAGTTTTGTGCTACCTAAACCCTCCACACATACCTCTGTTATGGCGCTTATCATACCATATTATAATAATCTGATTGCTCACCTGTTCCCCCATTAGACTGTGATCTTCCTGTGTGGTTATAAAGACTTCAGTATAAAACTGTCAAGATACAAGCTTAATAAAGTTCCCTGTATGCAACAAAACACAAATACACCAAAACTAACTTCAATTCTTTGAATCTCTTGTAATACCTTCTGTTTCCTCTTTTCCTTCCTCTTATCCTCTGTATCTTGCAACATTTTTTCTTTCCATAGATCAAAGAAATACGAAGGATTGGTATAAAACTTCAAACCTTCTTTACCATCATCTCTAAAATGTAAAATATTAAAACATATATCAGTAAGACTTAGGCAATCAGAATAATTTTACTAAAATGTTTTTTTCTCTTACATTAATGAAATACAGCATGTATAAAAATACTGACAAAATAAATTAGAATGCTGCATCAATAAAATATTTCTCACGAATCAAAAAACTAAGGACAATGGAAAAAAAAGTGTTTTTCAGAGTTGGTGTTACTAATCTGAAGAACAGCTGGACAATTTTCATCCCTAACTTGTGCTGAATACCAACTTTTCTAAAAGTCCTTTGGGAAATTCCAATAGTTACAAAAGGTTCTGCCAAAGATAAAAGCCTGAAAAGACAATAATATCATTTAGAATAGAGAAATTACACAGGGTTTCTGCCAATACTCTAATTTACTTATTATCTCACCAAGCCCCAAAAATATCCTTTAAAACTCATTCTAGTAATAACAGTTATTTTCATCCAATGACTTGCATACTGACAAAACAGTTTCAGATAAATATCTGAATACCATTTTGTTCAGGATATGCGTCGTGTATCTTAAATTACCCATTTAACAAATCATGTGAAAATACCCCCAAAGAAAGCCTGAGGAATTCCAGATTTTATTTTAAATGGTAAAAAACATTTTAAAAACAGATGCTACATATGCATTTTGTAAAAACTTGAATCCATATAGATCAAGAGTAGGCATGAGCAAGCAAAAATGATATTTTGTTAGCATGGTGGAATTTTGAGCTCTTCATTTTTTATTTTTCATCTGACCAACTATTACATTAAAAAGACAGTAACTCTTTGCCCCTTCATATTATTAAGTCTGCCACTGGCTTTGACTAATAATACTTCTTAAAACAACTCCCTTGAATAAGTCTTGTCTTCTGTATGCCAGAATCTTAGGAACGCACCTAGTGAATAAAGCAAAAGTTTTCTAAATGTGGTGGATGAGGAGGGTTCTCTGTGTTGGTGAAAAGCCCAGTGATGTAAAAAATGTTTGGGGATTTAGCATTTAAAGGTAAACTGCTACTGATTTGGACTGAAATTCTGCAATAAATAGCCAGCCTGCATATCTAGTAGCCCACTGACCTATAAGGAGTGAGTATATTGAGAGGTGGAGGTTGTTCACAAACATCGTATGTCTCCTGTAATGGAATAGGCAAAGTCTTGCGGTCGAAAAGCTGCTGATCTTGAATTGTAGAACTTCGGAAAGCTTTCCTCATTGTTATATCTTGCAAAGACACTAAAACAAAAATCAAAAATGTATTTTATTTATTTTACTAAGTGGATTAACATAAATACAAATTCACACACTGTATTTGTTTAAGAGTCAGCACAGCTCAGGAAGTTGTGACTGTAGAGGCTTGTAAATCAGGAACCACATTTTAAATGTTCTATCATTATATCCCAATATCATTCCAACCAGGTAAGTTTGAAGGCACCTTTGATTTCTAAGGCTCAGAAGGCTCTAATGATACCTGAAGCATTATCTACATTTCCCATCAAACATCTTTTTCCTACTTGCCATCCCCAGCCCCCACTAGCCCACATTTTTCCTCTTCCTTTTTTTAAATAATCTTTTTTTCCCATTTCCCTTTATTACTTTTATTTAGCTTATATCAACAACACTGAAGGAATTACTTAGTCTTCAGTGGCATTCTGGGCTAAACATACTGTTGACCTCTATGCTATCTAGACTATAAATATTATACATATGCTTTAAACTTAAAACAAACTTTGCCATAAAGAAAATATTTTCAAGTACCGGGGAATCTATATCATCATCTATTTCACTTATGTTTTATCTTATACTACAAGGATCTCTACTTAGCTATAAGCTCCTGAAGACTGACACTGTCTTGCACATTAGTATCTCCAGTAACCAGCAGAGCTCCATCACATACATGATAATCTAAAATAACTTCATTTACTCATTTTCTTTTGGACTATGCAGCATATTAAAATAAGAAATGTAACAAATTAGTATGTTCTTAACTCCTAGATTGACTTTTTGATATTAAAAAAGTAGGTGATTTCTAACATATTTAATATGGCTTTAAGTATGTAGATAAATGCTTTATACCAGAGCAAGGCCAGTACTACATAATTCTAAAATTATTCTTCTCCCTAAAATAGTATCTCTATCATCCTCACAAGTAAAATTCACTCAGCAAGAACGTTTGGATCTAGGAATAGTTGGAGCAATGTGGCTCTGCAATGGCCACACCAGGACTGTCTTCCTAGTATTCCACTGCTGCATGATTTCTAACACACTCAAAAATACCAAAGTAAAATTCAGAGAAGGAAAAAAGTTTTTTCTCATTATCGCTAAAGAATGATATAAGAGATATTTAATGAGTATGGACTATATGTGCTAAATATTCTCACTAATTTTTATTTTACTTAATCTTTGCAACAATTCACTGAGAAGAGAAATTATTATTCCACTTCAAACATAAGAAAACCAAGACTAGGAAACATTACATAACTGGCCCAAGGCAAAATGGTTAATAAGCAGTGGAGCCAGAACAGAAAACCCAGATCTGTCTGCTTCTGAGACTGATCCCTTAGCCCTAACACCACACACTGTTCTCTGGCTCCTGTCAGATGTGGCCTCTGTTTTCTATAATCAAAATGGATCAATTTTTGCCACTCCCCAACCCCACTTATTTACCAGAAGTATATAACCAGGATGGAACCTAGTGTTAAATCTCTCAAAACTTTCTTAGTCAAGGATGTAAAGAATGTATAAAGTAATAAGCACTTTTAAAAAAAAAGATTTATTTGAGAGAGAGAGAGTGGGGAGGGGGCAGAGGAAGAGGGAGAGAGAAACTCTAAGACTCCGCACTGAGGGTGGAGCCCAACATGGGGCTTGATCTCATGACCCTGAGACTATGACCTGAGCCGAAACCAAGAGTCCTACGCTTGACCAACTGAGCCACGCAGGTGCCCCATTATTTAGCAATTTTCCATCTTTAGCCGGTCTCATTTACCATTTGTCTTAACAGGCTACCGTGACAAAAGCCCGTCCAGTTGCCAACAACGACATCTGATATTTAAATAGTATTACGTAACACAGAAAGTCAACAAAATATTTGTAAACATAATTAAATATAATTATATAGGTCTTTGTTTAAAAACTCATTTTTTACACATTTTCTAAATTATAGTCATAGTTCTCACCATTACTTAAATTATTTAATAGTAATTTAGAAAACAAAAATACTGATATTACACTCCATAATTTAGTATTGTCTTCATAATGTTATTTCATGTGAACTGAATTTAAAAATCTAGGTCAAATAATTTTGAAAATTTCTTCTTTCCAACAACCCCAAAATGATATCATATTAAGCAATTCATCTTTTAGATTCTGAATCCTTCTCCAATGCTCCCCATAATTTTAAAGGAAACTATGAAAAATTGTGACAGTTACTGGCACATTAAAATTTTTTTAAACACTTAAACATATCGTTTAAGTTACTTAACTTTTACGTGTATTTTTGTTTTTAATTTTAATTGGAGTACTAAGATACTAGTTAAAATTTAACAGTATTTTGAAACTAAGTGTTAATTTTTATTTCTGTTACATATAGGAACTACCTCTGTATTTCTATATTATTAGATGGCATATATTTATAACTTAAATGTTTAACTTTAAAAAATTTGGAGGTAAATTATATATTTGAAAGTATGGCCATAAAGTATTTTTTCGCTAGTAGCAATTATTTCGAGAATTTCATGAAGTATAATTAATATACATGTACATGCTTCAAAAGATATCACTAAGAAAAATCACCCATAGAATGGGATGTAAATCATATATCTGATAAGAGACTTGGATCAAGAATATATACAGAATTCTTATAACTCAAGAAAAAGAAAAACATTCCAACTTAAAAATGGGAAAAGGACCTCCAAAGAAGGTACACATCTGATAAGTCACTTAAACCTGATTTTAAATCCTAGCTTTACCACTTGGTGCTGGATCACTTGTCTCTAAATGGTTACAAGCCATGAGAAAAAGCTCAACATCATTAGTCTTCAGGGAAATGCAAATACATTCTACAACATGAACCAATAATGAAAACATTAGGCTAAATGAAAGAAGTCAATCACTAAAGGCCACATATTGTATGATTCCATTCATAAGAAATGTCCAGAATAGGTGAAACCATAGGGACTGAAAGTAGATTAGTGATTGCTAGAGGCTGGGAGAAAGGAAAAATAGGGAGCGACTGCTAATGGGTATATGGTTTCTTTTTTGAGTGATGAAAATGTGATTATGCTGATAGTTGCATAACTCTGTGAATATACTAAGAACCACTGAACTGTACACTTTAACTTTAGACAGGTTAATTGTAGGGTGTATGAAATATACCTCAATAATGCTGTTTAAGAAGAAAAACTACTGTTTTGATTTTTCACATCCAGATCTGAGTTTATCACTTTGGAATTAGTAGAAACTTAACATGTTGTCTACTTTTTTAAGCTTTAAATTAGGTTATATCAAAAGAAGTTGGTTCAGTCATGAAGATATTTATCATTACATTCTATTTTTTGCTTTTCCCAGTGATATCTTCTATTATTTTCATTCAAGTTTAGGTCTATTATAAAACTTGCACTTATACTAAAAAAGTTATTCAACAAAAAAATATTTTGAAGAAAGGGTTATAAGAGACATACATTAAGTAATTCTCTAGGGAAAATAAGTGGAAATTATGTTCTGAATAGTTTCATTTCTTTTTGTGTAAGAAAAAAAAAACACCCAAAAAACCAAAAAGAGGAATTTGAGACACAACAGCATTCAATGTATTCTATCAAAGTATAAAATGTTGTTTTATCACTAAAGTTTCTACCATTATTTCAGATTGCAATATATTGTTTTCTACATGATATCCCTGGTTTAATACTCAGTATAGAACACTTTTGTCCTATAAACAGGCAATTTGGGTATTTTGGGAAATGGTTATTTAAAGTGGGGAGTAACATTCAAATAATTCATTCAGAATTTAGCAATTTAACAATATGCACACACAAAAGAATATTAAAAGGAATTATATTCTTACAGAATAAAACCTAAAGATTTCAAGTAATTTTCAAACAATTTTTATTTCTAGGACAAAAGTATACAAATAAATTATAAAGGAGAAAAGAAAAAAAGAATGGAGAAAAAGTCTGGCTAAAGTTTTTTTTTTTTTATGTCAGGGGTGCCTGAATGTCTCAGTCGGTTAAGTGTCCAACTCTTGATTTCGGCTCAGGTCATGATCTCAGGGTCATGAGACAGAGTTCCATATCCTGTGGAGTGTGCTTGAGATTCTCTCTCCCTCTCCCCCTCCATGCTCACTTTCTCTCTCTCTAAAATAAGTAAATAAAATCTTCAAAAAAATTTTATGTCAAAAAATTAAAAGCTATTTAATATACAAAAAGAAGAAGCAAAAAAGAAAAAGACAATAGAAAAGCCAGGAGCCATACTAATGATATTTTTAGATAATTCACTGATTTATTACAACATGTACATCAAAGGCCATGGGTAAAAAAGACTTGTAATAAACTGTGTTTAGTATACTTTTCTTAAATATATTGCTCATCTCACCAAACCTAAGATATATGTGAAAGAAAATATAATATGAATAAACTTACATTCTTCTTCTTTAGGGTCAAGCTGTGTAACACTAACAGATAAACGGTCCACACGTTCTTGCAATGAGTTAACTCTGAAGGAAAAACTATGTGCTTCATTGAACAATTCTCCAAATATATCTTCAGCATATTTGCCTATGCAAAAATGAAACATATACCATAAAATTTAATGTGATGAGAGATAAATATCAGACAATTTAACATTTTAAAAGTGCTGTCCTAATGAATTTGGCATTTATTTGGAACTAGTTTATACTTTAAATCCTAAAGTAACCAAAGTGAGACAGAGTGGGAAAACAACATAAACCCTGGGAAATCTGGTTTTAAATACTAGCTCTACCACTTCCTGCTAGGTGTCTTGTGCGTAAAATGCAAATACTCTACCTGCTTTATCCATACCTGCCCAGTTGTTAAAGTTAGAGAACATTATGATGTAAAAGTACATACAAATAATACCTCTTTTAAATCAGCATTCATAAATACACTCTACACTAGAACTGATTTTCAGGCCAAATGGCAAGATCTAAGAGTCTTCATAAGACCAACAGAAGACCAAAACATAGATTCTGAAAATTTATGAGATATTTTATATTTTCTTGTTCTATTTTCCTAAAAAAAAGCATCATAAATCTAAAATCACTGTATTTTCTCTAGTCATATAAATTTCTATTACTGAAAAGAATAAGCAAAAATAATCCTATTCTAAAGGAGAAAAAAGGAGGAAAAAAAAATAGAAATTTCTATCTAGTAAGTAAGCCAGGGAGAAGTTTAGGTAACCTATAATGAAAACATTATTCAAGTGTATTTAGAACATATAAAGTAATGCATACTTACAATATAAAGGTGAGTCAATTATTATGTGCACCTTTGAATAAAAAAAAAAATTGATGGTCTTCCTAAATTAAGACATTTCAGACCCAAAGATACTGTGTAGGTTAAATCTAGCTGAACAGTAAGATCTATTGAGACAGTTCCTGAGACAGAGATAATAAGTATTTATTAAATGAATTCATTAATCTCACTGGTTTATATTTGAATAATATTGCATTTTTTCAAGGTACTTCAATAAATTATCAGTTAAATCAACAAGTATTTAATGAGGGCTCGCCCTGTGCCAGGCAGGTGGATGACCTTCTGAAGGCACCAAAAAGTAAAACATAAAATTCCTGTCCTAGAAGATTCTATAATCTTTAAGAAAAAAAATCAGAACTTTAAAGTCTCTATAATAAATTAAGAACTTTAATGTCTACAAAAATATAATAAAAAAGAATCATTTTGTATATATTCATTTACTCACATATATCTTTAAACCAAATTGACTGAAAAGGTCTCATGTGCCAGACATTGTACCAGACCCTGGCTATATAAAAATGATGGAAGAAGGTCTCTGCCATTGATGAGTTTTGAACAGAGGGAGAAACAGACATCTAAACAAATACGAAAAGCAATTTAATAAATAAGTCCAAATCTTTATTCCATTCACTTTGAGGCCTTGGTATCAATTTCCTCACCTGTAAAATAGGGATAAAAATATCTGCTTCAAAAAGAATTTATAAGAAAAGGAGACAGTGAGCAAAGAACCTGGCAGAGTTCCACATACAGGGTAGGAGGTCAGCAATAGACATCCCTTACTATAATTTAAGGTAAAAGCCACAGAACATAGAGAAAAAAGCACCTAAATTTTGGGTGTAGGATGGTGTCTGAGACACTTTCAGAACAGTTTCTCTGGCAGATAAGGAAAGCACCCCAAGTCCCAAGTGTAAGAAAAGGCAGGTATAAAGTTATTCATTTATTCAACTGATGTTAGGGATACAAATGCTAGGAATACAGAGAGAGAAGAGACAATTTCTTCCTTAAAAGAGCTTAGTTGAACATAGGGATCCTTAATTTATAAGCTGTAAACCAATGGAAAATTATTCACAGGTTTTTAAATGTTTTTTCCGGAGGGACCACAGTTTCTCAAAAGATTTTTTAAAAAGAGTCTATGTTCCCCCCACTACAGGTTTAAGTACTAAAGTACTTCAGTGGATAAAATAAACATCCCATCTGTTCTCTTTTCATATCCCTTCTTAATTTCCAAATTTACCTCCTCTTTCTCTTTGAGGTAAAAGGAATAAAGTTTGTAATGTAAAATTGATTGGGCATGTATCTGAATTTGAATTAACCTTAGAAGTATTATCCTTCTTACCCTTCAAGAACCTACTTGTTCTCCTTACTATCTTATCATCTATGTTTAAATCTAAATCAAAATCCTCTCAACTAACATTCTCTGTTTTCCAAAATCAGGGTCTGCCATATTATCCAATATCATCTGTCCCTTTAATCCCCCTTACATATTTATTTTTGCCTCTATTCATTTGCCTATTCTTGCAAGCTAAAAATACCTTCCTTCCTCTTTCCTCTCCATTTTCCAAATTCTTTTGTTTCTTAAAGGCCCAATTCAATTCACATTTCATTCAGCAAGACTCCTGTAATGACTTCACCTTATTTTTATCTCTTTTCTCAGTCCCTGTAATCTAAAACTCATGATTTTAATTATATACATGATCACACTGTTCAGAATGGTTTCAGTATTAATCATATTCGACTCTTCAATTCAAAAGGGGTATACTCTTTTCAGACAAGAACCACGTAGCTTTATCACACAGCCAAGTGTTCAGTGTTATCTGTTTATTGTCTATGTTTCCAATTAGTCTTATCAGGCCAATCTATTTATCCTCCCTCCTACCTTGCTATCATCTATCTGTCAAATTTAGGCTCTACCAGCTCATCTTGGTAGCATGAACTGGCTGTATTCAACAGAAGGATGGCCTTGGGAAGAGAGAATGGCAAAAGATCCCTCAGGTAATTAGAGACTCAATGGTCATAAGACAACAATAAAATGGGAAAGAATTTTGGTATAAAAGAAGAAATTTATAGAAAGTGAATTCTATGTTTTCAGTTATTATCTATTATAAAAGAATTGTGCTCTACTAGGAAAAACATTTTTGTAAGGAAGAAGACAGGAGGCTGTCCCCTAAGACAGGAGGATGTCCCCTGCAATTGACCTTTATTTCGGTGTTCTCTTAACACTTTTGGTGTTAACGATAGTACCAAAGTCAACATCTCAATTACCTAGAACCATTTTGGATAGCCAAGTTTACTAAGTAATTCACAGATTATTTAATGCATTAATTATTTTAACTACTTTGGATGAAAACTGATGTAAAATCTATTTTAAGCTTCTCCGTCTTAAGTAGAAATACAAAATTAAACATAATTTAATCTTTTCTTGAGGACTCAGTAATGAGTTGATTATGAAATCAAAATGTTCTATGTGAGAAAGCAGCCTCGAAATGTGTAAGAATATCTGCTTTTACATGAAATGGCCTCTATCCCGTTTTTATATTGCTTCTCCCCTTATGTCTCTTCTTCCTTTGCTGTAAACTACTTCTTTTGACTGGCTTAGGTAACACCTGCTTCTATTTTTATCTCCCCTATACCTTCCTCTTTTAATGTTATGAAGCATATATGTTTGGAAATCAGATCATCAAACCTGTATGAAATATCAAAGTAAAAGTAAATGACTCTGAGAGAGGAATCAATTGGCTATTTTATGAACATAGTTTTTAGTGCATGGGCTTGTTTATTCTGGCTAGCTAGGGGCATTTTAAATTTAATTCTGGATTTCCAACTATATCAGTGGGAAAACTGCCAGAGAGTTTAATTCCAGGGCAGTAAACTATTGTTACACCTTGCTACAATATTTATGGGTTTTCCTTTGTTTTTGAATCTCTACAAACTGCTTAGAAAATGTCTACAATAGTCTCGGATTCCAAATCTGAAGCACCAGTTATATTTTTACAAGGTATTTCTATTTTGAGAGTTTGGCTACAACATGACCATGTGCTTGCTGATAGATGTTACTTACAGGGATTATACCAGACTTGAACATTCCTTAAGTTTCCTCTTTAGGTTATATTAAAAAATGGGTTAGTACAGCAAATTAACACTCTTAATTGTTATATTAGCTCTAAATTCTACATTGGGAATATACCTAAAACAACATGCCTGTATTAGATCCAAAATTCACTTTAAGAAATATTTTAACTTGGGGTGCCTGGGTGGCTCAGTCGTTAAGCGTCTGCCTTCAGCTCAGGTCATGTTCCCGGGGTCCTGGGATTGAGCCCCGCATCGGGCTCCCTGCTTGGTGGGAAGCCTGCCTCTCCCTCTCCCAATCCCCTTGCTGTGTTCCCTCTCTCGCTTTGTCTCTGTCAGATAAATAAATACAATCTTAAAAAAAAAAAAATTTTAACTATATTGTCATTTCTATGCTCTTAATATGTATTTCAATATTAACTGATGTACTCATGTACATGTAGTAATACAAATTTTACTTTATTTTTATTTTTTTAGAAGATTTTATTTATTTATTTGACAGAGATAGAGACAGCAAGAGAGGGAACACAAGCAGGGGGGAGTGGGAGAGGGAGAAGCAGGCCTCCTGCCGAGCAGGGAGCCCGATGCGGGGCTCCATCCTATGACCAGAGCCGAAGGCAGACGCTTAATGACTGAGCCACCCAGGCGCCCCGTAATACAAATTTTATACAAAGTCATGTTAGATTCAATTAGTGCTAGGTCACAAAAAAGGTCAGCAAATGTCTTTAAAAATATCGTTAATTATATACTAATTTGATACCTAGGACTCTTCTTTTGACTTGTCTCAAAAGTATATTCTACATTGACTTTCCCAAGAAAAAAACAGGTAAATAATATGTTAATGATTCACTGCCAATAACCAACCTGAAAAAATAACCACCGAAAGAGCCAAAGAATATACTTAAATTCAAATAAACATCCTTTTATTTTTAAAACTATTTCATAGGCAATGTAGAAATTTAGTGCTCTCACCAAGAGCATTCAAAGGTAAATTTTACGTTGCTCTAGCTACATGTGTGTATGTCCAAATGCTCCCACTTGAAACAGATTAACAACCTCTCTTTATCTTGTGCTAAGTACTCAATTATAAAAAGAAAGAAAGAAAGTTAAAAGGAAAAGAAAAGGGTCAATCTTGCCTGTAAGGACAATCTATGTGGCTAGGTATTGCTAAGATACATCTAGGACCACTTAGAGAATACATCTAAGGCCAAGAACATCTTGTTTTTTTCTTTAAAATAAAATATAAATGTCTTGTTAAAAAGCTAAGCCATCAATTCAAAAGACAGATTGGATTTATTTTTTAAATTTTCTTGATTTTAAATTTAGAATAACTTACCTAATTCCTTAACTCAGTAGTTCTGTTCTGCAGTCTTATCATGGGAACACATTGCCTATCTCCTCCCCTACCTGTCCCTTTACTATCTGGCCAACCTGCTTGCCTTTTGTCTGAGAGGCCAGGTTCATTTGCTATTTTCACAGCATGCTACCTGTCACACTCCTAATGTCCTTTAGACAACTCACTTGACTAACCTAATCCTCTGAGTAGTGACTAACTCACACCTTTTAATTTTAAATATTTAATAATCTAAAAATATTTCCTTAGGCTAATAGAATATATGTAAAGAGAGAGATACCAGTGAATAATTGAAGCCTCTAAAAAAGTAACAATGATAATTAGCAAGCAAAAGTACAACCCTGGCACTACCTTTCATAGATCCAATCATATTTTAAAAACAATTTCAGTAATTCTTGTCCATCATGTGATCCTGCTCCTAAAATTGTCCTTATTTCTCTTTCCCAGAGGAAACATGCAGAGAAGAAATGATACTAAAACTCATTAATTTTATTTAAAATGGCTACATTTTTCAAGATAACTTTGTATTCTTCTCATCAAACATCCCCCCAAATTAATCATAAGAACATCTTCTTAATACTCATACTCTAAAGCATAACATTCTGGTTTGCAAGAAATATTTTTCATTGATATAAAAATACTTACTTAGGCTACTTAGTTGTCTAATTATATTTGCCAAAGAAATATTGGTTACACATTCTAGTTCATTCTTAATGCCTCTAGGCAGTGCTGTGTGGCACAAGTGCCTAGGATCAATGTTTCTTTTCACTAATGGCATCTTGTGATCAACCTCTGTGTCAGTTCACCTGTAGGAAATCAAACAGTAAATTAACATTATTCAATTGTACCCAACACAGAGTAATACCTCATCTTTCACATTTAATAATAAAATATTTTTGCTAGTACAAAGACAATGAAAATGGAGTTGCTGACTAAATGAATCAAAATTTATTAACCACCTTTCATCTTCAATTATTAGAATGTCAACATCATATAAAAATTGAAAAAAACAATTTTCAATGTCATTTGCTTTATAATGAACTCATAAATCACTATCACTATTATTCTCCTAAAACCACAGTTTTTACTTACTACAACTAGATTTTTGTTTTGTTTTCAGAAATGGTGTGAAAGGTCTTCTCTAAGGAAGCGCTTAAGAGAATTAAAGAAGCTGGAAGAATAGGATCAAATTTACACTTCCACATAAAATGTATCAGGCATTCAATGGCTTAGAGATCAAATAGTCCAAGTAATCCTACATCTTCAATCTCATCAACACCGACCATATCTTTAATTGATTAAATAGTTCCACTTTCTTCCATTATAGGCAGCCCTTACTTCCCAGGTCTCACATCTGCACAAATTTCAGTTACCATAGGTTTAGTTCAAAAATACCAGTTTCCAACAACATGGTTCCAATTTCACTTACCACACTACATTAACTACAACTGCGGTAATATAAATTTCCTTGTTAGCACTTCAGTCTACAAAACACTATGTTAATAAGAGATGTATATTATGATCAGTGACTGATCACTTCCTTCCAAAGTTGGAAGGTGACTGGTCATTCAATTCACCTGTCTAAAGACAGCAAAGCATGTAGCTGGCTTACCTTCTTGCCCCAAACCCACCTGAAATTTTACAAAATGGGTAACTAAAAGAGAGAATTGGCCAACAAAGATAAAAGTACAGTAAATAAATGAAAAATGATAAAGCTGGAAGTGAAACTGAGTTCAAATGTAAATGGAGTAATAGAAGAAACAGCCAATTGTGGGAATGTTGCCATTATCACTGTTTGAGAGACTCTAGATCTGCAATCAGAATTTAGTGAAGGTAAACTTATTGACATAAATAAGGAAAGTGGTTGAGACAAAAAAGAAAACGTCCCTGAGAAAGTGAGGCAAGCAAAAAACTTCACATTAAAGAAACTCTTGGAGATATTTCCTGACATTAAAAATGCAAAAATAAAATGTTGGAAGCTGATCCAAATGGACAACTTGCCAAGGCACAGAAAAGATGCTCACTCTGGCTAGACCTACTATTCTAATTTATACAAGGAGATGGCGAAGCACTGTTCAAGCTACACTTGATAAGTTTTTTACAAAGAAATAAAACACTTTAATTCTAATTGTTTTTAATGTTTTACAGTACATTGTATTACATTAATATAGTTTTACTTTTTTTTCATTTCCCTATATACATTTTAACCAACATAAGAGAGTTTTTAACATCTTTACAAAATTTTTTAAAGATCATAGAACAATTATAATTTTTCCCATTGATTAAGATTGTTACGTGTGGTTTTATTTTGTATGGTCATTTTTTTGGTCCCACACTACCATGCAAAGTGAGGACTGCCTGTACTCATCCAGTGATAATGGTTATGAAGAAAGTTGTTTCAAAATATTACCCTAATCGCAAAAAAAGATGGACAGCTTTTGTTGTGATTAGAATAGTGCCTTTAGCTAAAATTCAAAAGCGTTTTGTAGAGAAAAACTCTCCTCTTCATCCTTTTACTTCAGTTTCAATATTAGATTCTTTTTAGTATTTTTCTGTCTTATTCCTTGGTGATTTTAATGGTCACTTATCTAACTCAACTATCAAAATCTTGGTGGCAAAAGTAAAATAAAGCCTAACAACTTTATCTCCTAAATCCTGAGAAAACTGCCTAATTTCTGTTTTGGAGGGTTTACAACACCACCTTTAATGCAGGATCCTTTGTCATATTGGGAAAGGGTGAAAAAAATCTAAAAGGTATAATTTAATTAGCAAGCAAAACTAAAATCAAATTCATTTCAGTATTTTTTTAAATACTGCAAATGATAAACAATAAAAAAAATACTGCACAGAATGAACCAATAACATATATGTTAACATCTTTTGATCCACCATTGACTAACTTGCCTATCTAAGGGTGAAAACCTTTTATTTAATAAAAGAGCTAAAGTATAGTGCTAACACATAAAACAACTAATTCTAAAAATTGTTAATCTATTTTCTTAGGTTGTAACTAAATATAACAAGCAAAAATTTCCCAACTATTATATAACCCATGTGGTTATAAAAGTAAATTGTTTGCTAAAACAATTCCTAGGCTGCTTCATCTATTTTCCTGGGTTCTTAGCAATTAAACTCCCAATTATTGAAACAAACATCAAGAGATTGAGAGAATGCAAACTAAAGTCTACATCCCCTAAAGATTTTAAATTATTTAAGATAAAATAATTCAGCTAAAATTTCAATAAATCTGTTTCTTAATTCAAAGAACATTTCTTATGGGTTTAATTTTAAATCCCAATATGAATGTTAAAATTAAAAACAAAATTAGCTACCATACTGCTAAAGGCATCATGTTTATTTATTTATTTATTAAAAGATTCCATTCATCTATTTATTTGAGAGAGAAAGAGAGAGAGAAGAGAGTGCAAGCAGGGGGAGGAGCAGAGGGAAAGGGAGAAGCAGACTCTGCATTGAGCGCAGAGCACGATGCCAGGCTCAGTCTCCCGACCCTGAGAGCATGACCTGAGCCAAAATCAAGAGTTGGACACTCAAACAACTAAGCCACCCAGGCGCCCCAGGAATCATGTTTATTAAACTAGTATATTAAAAATCTTCTTACAGAAGAGTAAGGAAAATGAAACTATTAAAATCTAACCATAGCAACATGTTTGATAGAATTCTATATTAAAATTATATTTTGGTGATTATTATTAATATCAATATGTTCTCTAAGTTATTTTAAGAATGCTTTTGTTGATCCAAATTGAGACCACATATCTATATAAAAGTATGAAGCAATATGTAAAGTGTTAAAAATAATCCAAGATCAGATATCACAGTAATTTTATGGCTTTGGAAATCAGAAAAATAAGACATCCAAATTCTCACTTTCAGAATTCAAAAATGGACTGTAGAATTTATTTAAAATGTTTAAAAGATTCCTTTAGTAACAACTACAAGAAAAATAAAATAGTTGCTTTTAAAAAAACCACCATAAGATAATTATAGTTAATAACTGCCTTGTATGGGTTATACAAAGAACGTAAGAATTAAGAGTATTCTATTATGTCATTGATGACAAGTGATTAATTCCTTATATTCATACATCAATGAAACAAGTAAGCTGTGATCATTTAAGGGTGTTTCTGTATTTATAAAATGACATTAATATTAAATAAGGAAAATTTTATATTAAATTATAGAAAGGCAATTTTCAATTTTCCTAACACTATTCAGACTAAAGGATTATATTGTGACCTAAGAGAACAGGTTAGAATAAAATAACTATTCGAATAAAAACAAATTTCAGTATTTTATTTTTATTTTTAATTTTTTTTTTAGATTTTATTTATTTGAGAGAGCGAGAATGAGAGAGAGAGAGAGCACTTGAGAGGGGGGAGGGTCAGAGGGAGAAGCAGACTCCCCGCTGAGCAGGGAGCCCGATGTGGGACTCGATCCCAAGACTCCAGGATCATGACCTGAGCTGAAGGCAGTCGCCTAACCAACTGAGCCACCCAGGCGCCCCAAATTTCAGTATTTTAAATACTTTAAGAATTTTTAAGGGAGCCAGTGATTTTTAAGAAATGTCCTACTTCCCTAAGATTAGAAGCTACTTAATTATGTGTAACAGAGCAATTAAATAATTTGAGCACAAGAACGTTTAAATGGAGATATGTTTTTAATGGAAATAGTTTTCCCAATAAACATCTACGCAAATGATGAAATGCTTTATAATTCTGACAGACACAAGGGATTAAAATAATATAAAACATTATGAAATAAGAATGCATGAAATAGGGTCGCCTGGGTGGCTCAGTCGGTTAAGCGTCTGCCTTCGGCTCAGGTCATGATCCCAGGGTCCTGGGATCGAGTCCCGCATTGGGCTCCTTGCTCAGTGGGGAGTCTGCTTCTCCCTCTGCCTGCCTCTCCCTCTGCTTGTGCTCTCTCTCCCTGTCTCAAATAGAGATAAAAAAATTTTTTTTAAAAAAAAGAATGCATGAAATAAGAGTTCACATTAACAAATATATCAAATCTAATTAAAAATACTTATTTCAATTATGTAAAACCGTAGGTCTTTAAATAAAGTGATTTAATTTAAAATATATAAAAAAGGATATTTAAAATGTATCAAGAACATAATTTTTATAACTTCCCCCAAATCTATACTGTATATAGCCCAAACTGTTTTAATATTATAAATAAACTGAAATAACTGTTTCAAGTAACTGAACTTATCAGTGAAACAACATAAACTTGTATAAAACAATAGTAGGGATATATAAAAATAACAAATCTCCCTTTTGTTATAAGGAAAACTTCAAAATTACTCATTAATCATAAATCTCTAAAATTCTACACACAAAGATATGGCAAATCCAAATTAGGCACTCATAGGATTAAAGAACTATTAATCATGCTGAACACCTCTATTTATTTGATTGCTTTGAGATGTTCTGGCCCTATTAAAGAATTTGCCCTAAAAAAGTGCTATCCTTACCAGAAATAAATAGGTAGATAATTATATCTTTCATCTTCAGTCACAATAACAAAGTATTAAATTTTGATAGATGAAGGTTGAAAAGAAATGAAGAAATAAGCTACACACTCTGCAATTCATTATGGACATTACTGTTAGACTCAAGAAGAAAACTGGAGGGTAATGAAATAATAAATAGTATTAAACACCTATTGAGTAGAATTAAGATTAAGGACAGTCAAATTAGAAGTAAGATTCACTAGATAGTAGTAATTATGTGACTCCAAGTCATTTTCAAAGAAAATATGTATTTCTTTTAAATTAATACAACCACAACAGAAACTTACTTGACAAATCATTATACAAATGTAATATTGCTCCAAGGTTATTTTTAGTGGTTTAAAAGATGTTAATTTGAAATCTGAGGTAGGTATACCACAAATGCAGATTAAACTATATGAAAAACAAGATCAAGTATTCTTTATACTATTAAGAAGTAATACTTCTAAAAACAATAATTACCTATGAAATAGGTTGTACTTTAAATGAAAAATTATACTATGGATACACTGCCATCCATCCATTCATCTAGCCATTCATTTATTGAACACCAAAGACTCAAGCACTGTGCTAAGTGTTAAAGGGGTGAGCAAAACCAATCTCCCATGGATTAGCTAGAATCAAATATCTAATTATATTTATGATAAGTGCAATGAAGTAAAAGTACTGGGCACTACAAATAGATCTATTTCCTTAAGGAAATAATATTTAAGACCAATAGGATTAGTAGGAGTTAGCTAGCTGGGTTGGGGGAGCGTGTGTGTGTGTGTGTGTGTGCATGTGTGTGTGTGTGTGTGTGTGTGTGTATTTTCATTCTAACTTAGAAGGTGCATCATGTGCAAAGACCCTGAACTGGGAAGGGGCTTGATTCACCCACACAGTATGATAGCAGTCCAATAGATAGGAGTGTAGTGAGCAGAGACTAAGAGTCAGCAGGGGATTAAGTCAAGTAGGACCCTGAAGGTCATGTGGAAGATTTTCAATTTGATTCTAATGGGAAAAAATTCAAGAACTTTAAGTAAAAGAGTACCAAGATCAGAAATGGCTGTTCATTCTAACTGCTCTGTGGAGACTTAGTGGGGAAGGGGGCAATGGCAGAACAAATGGAGGTGGACCAATTAGAAGATTGAATTAGAAGATGACTGAAATAGTCCAGGTGACTGAGATGGTAGTCATCTGGACAAGGTGATGGTGATATAGAAGCATGTCCGTTTAAGATATATCCTGAACGCAGAATCAATAAGATTGACAATGGGTTAGATATATGGGTGAGGTCTAAATTCCTGGCATAAGAAACTTTCTGTGGTCAACCAAAACTAAAACTAATTTCTGAAGCAGATCTATTATTCCTATCCACAAAATCTATGGGATTAGGAAGAGATTTAGACCAACACTAGTAATAAGTACTTGTGATGCCAGATAAGTGTGATCACATAGAGAGTAACTTAATGACATTTGGAGTAGAGCACTGTGAGAGAATGATGGCTTTTAAAGCCAAAACTAATCAAGAAGATAAAAGAGTATTTAGCGGCTTTCTTTTTTCCCTTTATTTTTACTTATATTTCATTATTCTCCTATATGACATGTGCCTACTTTACCTATTTTAGCTCCACAGGAGAAATCTTGTTCCACCTAACTCCTTTGTTCCCCTACATTGTCCCAATCTCTGGACCCTCCCTGTAACTTAAGTTCACTTGACTTCTAGACTAGAGGGTCAGAATGAACACAATATTCCTAGCATGTCACCTTCCAATGTCCCTATCCAAATGAAATGTCCAGTCATCTTCTTTCTGTAGGGGACAGCATGGCAAAAATGTGTATCTGCATTATGAAAAATTCAATTTCTCCAATGTTTAACTGTACCTTTCTTTTCATGTGTACTAAAAACCAAAATGGATTGTGATCACTGACAATGGCAACAGCCACACTATTCTGTGGAACTCTACATTCATTATGGGACAAATTTCATTTCTTTCTCTTTTGTTGAAATTTACCACTCAAATGAGCATTTAAAATACCTCCTTAAGTATCTTAAGGCTAACAGTGAAGTGATATACAGTATAGGAAAACTTGTGATGTTTGTACACTAAAAATTTAATAATGTATTAGCGCTTTTTGAAGGAGGAAAAAATACTTCAGATCCCTGATACTAACTTATTTTGAATATAATGTTACTTAGCAGTATACAAATATAAAATCAGATGTAAAATCCTTATGCTTATAAATCTTTATATAATTATAAAGTCAAAATAAATTTTTAAATTTTTAAATTTATATATATTTTTTAAAGATTTATTTATTTATTTGAGAGAGAGAGAGAGAGAAAACGCGAGCAGTGGGGTGTGGATGGAAGAGGGAGAGAGAATCCTCAAGCAGACTCCCTGCTGAGCATGGAGCCAGATGCAGGGCTCAATCCCAGGACCCTGAGATCCTGATC
Source organism: Phoca vitulina (assembly GCF_004348235.1). Taxonomy (NCBI): domain Eukaryota; kingdom Metazoa; phylum Chordata; class Mammalia; order Carnivora; family Phocidae; genus Phoca; species Phoca vitulina. The sequence goes on along the minus strand of NW_022589712.1, from coordinate 50,465,315 downwards.
TGAGCCAAAGTCCAGAGCTGGCTACTCAACCGCCTGAGCCACCTAGGCACCCCCAAGCCAAAAGAGATTTAAAATTAAATACAAAAATACAAAACCAATAAAATTCAAAATAACATTATTAAATATGACAAAAATCACTTCGTTTTAATTCAATCATTGCTTGCTATATGAATCTTGTACTGACTGCTCCAAAAATCTGCTTTATTTTGTTCATGCCTGTCCTGCTATACAACAGCTTTTCCTTTATTTGAACTATTGTGAAATTTTATTCATTTGTGACCTAACTGACACTATTAGGTTTTACTATGTTCAAATACAACAGTTAGGTCCAAGTGTGTTCCTGTAATATCACCATTAGACTGAAACAATTAAAGTTGTACTATTTGGCACCAAAGTTATGCTAAACACAATCATAAACAGAGATACTAAAATTATTTCCCAGGACTCATCATAAGGTAGACATCCAAATGATTCAGAATATGCTTTCATTAAGTCCTTTCAAAGTAAAGAATTTTTATAACAAAACAAATGAAAAAACAAAAAGTAGAATCAGACCTATAAATACAGAGAACTGAAAACTGCCTAAGAGAAGAGGAATGGGGGGTAAAATGGGTAAAGGGGAGTGGGAGATACAAGCTTCCAGTTATGGAATGAATAAGTCATGGGAATAAAAGGCACAACATAGGAAATATAGTCAATGATATTGTAATAGCATTGTATAGTGACAGATGGTAGCTACACTTGTGGTGAGGTTAGCATAATGAATTGAGATACTGAATCATTATGTTGTACACCTGAAACTAATGTAGCACTATGTCAACTATACTCAAAAAAATTTAAATAAAGAATTAAAAAAATTTTTAAATTCATAGAGAAAACTCACAAACATCCAAAAATATGTCCAGGCTGAGAACCATTCTAGGCCAAGCCAAAGACATCACTCAAGGAAGTGCAATGAGTTGTTCAAGAAGCAGGGTTAGAAACAGAACCTATTTGTGTACATGCATGTTTTATCAAACCTTATTGCTTCTTTCATATTAAGATGTATTTATACAATGTGCACTTTAAAAAAACCATTCTAACAATTCACTATTCAAGGACTGAGCAAAATTTCACATAAGAGGACAAACAAAATGATTCTTTCACAAACCAAAACAGATGAACACGTATTTTTAAAAAGTAGTAAAGTACAACAGTTATGTATCATAGATTACAAGCCCACCAACAGATTCCTTCTGTACCTGATTTATGCCAAAATATGGAAAATTTTACCCCCTCCCAACTATCTTTCTTTCATGTTTTGTTTATCTTCACATACATATTTCCAAATACTTACTATTTATCTCTTTCTGGATATCCTCATGAATAAAACCTCAAAATAACAAGCCCCAAACTAAAGTCATTATTTCTCCCCAGCAAAAATTTAGCTATTTCTTATGGTAGTTAACAGCTCTATCAAAGTATAGCCTAGTTAGATAGAATCTTCTTTGACTCCTTTCAGTCTTAACAAATCTAACCTGTACAAGAATATCTATTCAATTCCTAGGATATCATCTGATGATATCAAACTGTTGGCATTTTCCTCAAAATTTTTGAAAATCTTCCAAATTTTTGTATAAATTTATATTTCCACATCCTCAAAAACGTGGGCTTTCTAATACCCACGTTATACTCTGTAAAATATACCATAATTTATTTGACGATCTCCTAATTCTGGACATTTTGGTTACTTCTAATTTTTATGGTAATAAATAATACTTGATAAACTTACATTATATAAATCTTTATACAAGTTCCTGGTTATTTTCTTGGAGTATGAAAAATTCAAGACTCTTAAATATTTATTTCCAAATTGCTTCCAATAAAATTATTCTATTTTCATTTTTACCACATATGAGAATATTTTAACACTTTTTCAGCTCCATTATTTACTGTCTATGAGACCTCTTATAGTTCAATTTCCTCACCCTGAAGTAGGGAGAATACCACCTAACTCAAGGGTATTTTATGAAAGTTAAAATGGTTGTTACATGCAGAGTTTTTAGAAAAGTCCTTGGCACTCCTGGATAACCAACAAGTCAAAAAAGAAATCAAAAGGAAAATCAGAAAATATCCGGAGACAAAAATGAAAACATGACATACTAAAACTTACAGGATGCAGCAAAAGCAGTTCTAAGAGGGAATCTGATAGTGATAAACGCCTACATTAAGAAAAAAAAGAAAGATTTCAAATAAATTACACTTCAAGGAATTAAAGAACATGCTAAATCCAAAGTTAGGAGAAGGAAAAAAATAATAAAGTTAGAGCAGAAATAAATAAAATAGAGAAAGACAAAAGAAAAAAAAAACAATGAAATTAAGAGTTGGTTTTGAAAAGATAAACTGACAAACTTTTAGCTAGACTAACCAAGAAAAAAAAAGAGAAGACTCAAATAAACAAAATCATAACTGAAAGAGGAGACATCACAATTGACACCAGAAATACAAAGGTTCATTTGTAGCTACTATGAACAATTATACACCAACAAATTAGATAACCTAGAAAACATGGATAAATTCCTAGAAATATACAACCTATGACATAATTAGGAAGAAAGAGAAAATACGAACAAACCAATAATGAGTAAGGAGATCAAATCAGTAATCAAAAACCTCTCAACAAAGAAAAGCCCAGGACCAGATGGTTTCACTGGTGATTTCTACCAAACAGTTAAAAGAATTAAAGCCAATCCTTCTTAAACTCTTCCCAAATACTGAAGAGTAAAGAATACTCCCAAACTTATTTTATGAGGCCAGCATTACCCTGACCAAAGCCAGATAGAGACTACAAGAAGACTATAGGCCAATCCCCAATGAATACAGACACAAAAATTCTCAGCAGAATACTAGCAAACCAATTTCAACAGCACATTAAAAGGATCATTTACCACGATCAAATGGGATTTATCCCTGAGATGCATGGATTTGAACATATGCAAATCAGCACCACATTCACAAAATGAAGGATAAATAACATCTCAATAGATGCAGAAAAAGCATGTGACAAAATCCAACATGCTTTCATGATAAAGCTGTTCAAAAAACTGGATATAAAAGAAACATACATCAACATATTAAAGGCCATACATGACAAGACCACAATTATTATAACATTCAACAGTGAAAAGCTAAAAGGTTTTCTCTAAGACCAAGAACAACACAAGGATGCCCACTCTTACCACTTCTATTCAATGTAGTACTGGAAGTCCTAGCCAGAGTAATTAGGCAAAGAAGAAAGAAAGAGAGAGAGGGAGGGAGGGAGGGAAAGAGCATCTAAATTGGAAAGAAAGAAGTAAAACTGTATCTATATGAAGATGACTATTATAACTAGAAAACCCTAAAGACTACCCAAACACACTGTTAGAACTAATAAATTCAGTAAAGTTGCAGAATACAAAATTAATATACAAAAAATCAGTTGTATTTCTATACAGAAACAACAAACCATCTGAGAAAGAAATAAAGGGAACAACCCTATTTACAATAGCATCAAAAACAATAAAATTCTTAGGAATAAATTTAACCAAGGAGGTGAAAGATCTGTACAATGAAGACCATAAGACACTGATGAAAGAAACTAAAGACACAAATAAATGGAAACTACAGATTCAATGCAATCCCTATTAAAATTCTTATGGCACTTTTCACAGAAATAGAAAAAGCAACCCTAAAATTTGTATGAAGCCACAAAAGATCCCAAGAGCCAAAGCAATCTTGAAGAAGAACAAAGATGGAAGCATCACAATTACTGATTTTAAACAAATCTAGAAAGCTATAACAATTAAAACAGTATTGTACTGGCATAAAAATAAACACATAGGTCAAAGGAATAGAAGTGAGAGACAAGAAATAAACCAATGCATATATGGTCAATTAATATTTGACAAGGAAGCCAAGACTGGCTTGGGTAAAAGATAGTCTTTTCAATAAATAGTGCTGGGAAAACTGGATATTCACATGCAAAAGAATGAAACTGGACCCCTATCTTACACCACTCACAAAAATTAAGTCAAAATGTATTAAAGATTTAAATGTAAGAACCAAACCCATAAATCTCTTAGAAGAAAACTTAGGAAAAATCTCCTTAACATTGGTCTTGGCAATGATTTTAGGAATATGATACTATGAGCACAAGCAACAAAAGCGAAAATAAACAAGTGTGACCACAGCAAACTAAAACGCTTCTGGACAGAAAAAGAAAAAAATCAACAAAATGAAAAGACAACCTATGGAATGGAAAAAAATATTTGCAAACCATTTATCTGATAAGGGGTTACTATCCAAAATATATAAGGAACTTACACACTCAATAGCAAAACCCACTAACAATCCAATTAAAAAACAGGAAGAGGAACGAATAGACAGATATTTTTCTAAAGACAATGTACAAATGGCCAATGGGTACATGAAAAGATGCTCAACATCACTAATCTTCAAGGAAACACAGATCAAAACCATAATGAGGTATCACCTCACACATGTCTGAATGGCTATTATCAAAATACAAGAGATAACAAGTGCTGGTGAGGATGAGGAGAAAAGGAAACCTTGTGCATTGTTGGTGGGATTATGAACTGGCACAGCCACTATGAGAACCAGAATGGAAGTTGCTAAAAAAAAAAAAAAAAAAAAAAAACTAAAAATAGAATTACCATATGATCCAGCAATCTCACTTCTGGGTATATATCCCAAAAAATGCAATCGCTATTAAGAAATATCTGCACCCCTATGTTCACTGCAGCATTATTCACAATAGCCAAAACATGGAAACAACCAAACTGGCCATGGGGAAATGAATGGATAAAAAAGTTGTGGTAAATATATATAATGAAATTTTATTCAGCCGTAAAAAATGACATTCTGCCACTTACAACAACATGGATGAACCCTGAGGGCATTATGCTAAGTAAAAATAAGTCAGAGAAAGTGAATACAGTATGATTTCACTTTTATGTGAAATCTAAAAAAGGCTGAACTAAAAAAAAATAATAAAAATAAAAAAGCTGAACTCACAGAAAACAGAGCAGAACGGTGCTTGGTAGGGCCTGGGGGCTGGGAGAAATGGGGAAATGTTGGTCAAAGGGTACAAACTTAAAGCTATAAGACAAATAAGTTCTGGGAATGTAATGTACAGCATGACTATCGTTAACAATATTGTATTATATACTTAAAAATTGCTAAGAGAGATCTTAAATGTGCTCACAACAAAAAGTGGCAATTATGTGAAGTGATGGGTGTGCTATTATGGTAATCATTTCACAATATATGTGTATCAAATTATCACACTGTTATATGTTACTTACATCTCAAGAAAGCTGGGGGGAGTCCCTGTTACATAGTAAGTGCACAATAAATATTACTACTATTATAATTTCTCACCAACATTAATCACTAAGAGATAGAATTGACAGTACTAGATGATTAATTTTTTTAAAGATTTATTTAGAGAGAGAGAGTGCAAGAGAGAGTGTGGGGGGAGGGAGAGAGAATATCTCAAGCAGACTGCACTGAGCATGGAGCACCCCCACAAGGCTCAATCTCACAACCCTGAGATCATGACCCGAGTGGAAGTCAAGAGTCGGCACTCAACCAACTGAGCGACCCAGGCACCCCTCTTTGACTCATTTTAAAGTGGGAAAAATGATACAGAAGCAACATCAGAGAGCAAAGAAGATACCCATGTCTTTTCTAAGTTTAATATATGTGGGATGTATGAATTTAGGTAGCACTCCCACACAAGAGGGTACAGATGAAACTAATTTTAGGGACTAGCCAGTTATCAGTTAAGGCAAGGAGACTGAAGGTTTAAGTTTGGAAAAGAGGACAAAAATAACTATATATAGGGAAGTTTGCAAGTCACAGAAACAGAAGCTCTCTGGAGCACAGTGGAAGGATTTGGGAAAGATGGAGAAATGGGTCAAATGAGGAACTGTTCAAAGCAATACAAGATGTGAGTTCAGAAGATCATAGAACACAAAGGCCGCTTGTACTTCTGCCAGCTGACTCAGAAAAACAGTGAGATGAAACATAATGGAATTATTTCTAGGTCTTTCGAAAAGAATATGGGCATTCTGTTTGGTTTATGCTATGGTCCTGAAGGTGTCCAGAGATGAAGCTATGCAACACAGAAGTAAATACGCTTTCAAACTTTACCACATATTGTCCTACAGCTAATTACTGGCATCGGAGGGATAATCATCTCACTCCGACTTCCAGTTCAGTTGTTTCCTTCATTGTAACAGATTGACATTTTCTCCTAAATTTCATTCCTGGATTTGCAACTAATTACTTGGAATAAATAATCATATGAATATAGTTTAATTTTTCTTTAGTTGCATTTACTGTTTGCTATGAAAAAGCTGATTTGCTATTTTCCTGCCCACTCGTAGTCTCATGAGATCTTCACATAATTTTTTATCTTGGCATTTCACTACACAGAGGAGTGTTTTGGCATTTCAAACCTGGGCATTTCAACATGTACTTTCTGTTCCTGAACATTTTAAAAAATACAAAATAAAACTAGTACCAACATTAATTCCCACTGTTAATAGGTTTCAGAAAACCCAGCTATTTTTAAGAATTTTAAGCTGGAAAATATATTGGAAGCCAAATAATTCATCTTTCATTTTTGTAGATGAACAAATTTACCTGAAAAAGTTAAGAAACTTGTCTATTAACAAAACTGACAGCAGAGCTATGATTAGATTTTAGGTTTCCAGATTTTGAATCTACTCTTCTACTTTTAATTTGCTACTATTTTTAAAATCTATTTTATATTCTTGAGAAATCAGTCTCCCAAATTTCACAATTTTTTCAGTGGTATTTTGAAGTTTCCCAATTCCCAGATTACCACCTCCTTCAACAAATACCTCCAGATTATGTATGATGATCAAAATAGAGGTGGTAAAAGAGATATGAAAGAAGTAAAATACCTTACCACCCAAAAGCTTACAAGATAATGAGGAAGCAAAGATATATGCCAAAAACTTAAAAATATTAAAATTGAACATATGGATGGCTAAGGTTTAAAAGTAGGATAAAACAAATTATTAGGTAAGCAAAGAGAATGAAATCAAAACAAGCTAAAGAGGTTAAGGAAGACAATAGTGATAACAGACCTGTGCTATATTTCACTGTTAGCACCATGTAGCTAAATTAAAATTAAACCATTTAAAAAGCAGTTCTTCAGTCAACTAGCCACATTTAAAGTACTCAAAAGCCACATGTGGCTTGTGGTTGCCACATGTGACAAGACAGCTACAGGACATTATACCATGACTGCAGGAAGTTCTACTGGACAGTACTGATGCCCAAGATGGATAAAATGGCAAGGAGACAAGATATGTGAAGTCAGGCATAAGGGAAGAAACATGAGAAAACTTGCTTGAAAGGTACATGGAGGTAGAAATATAAGATAAATGCAATCAAATTGAAGATTTTTAACTTTTTGATATTCAAGGAAGAACACATGATTCTTCTTAAGGAGTAAAAGATCACAACAGCTGATTTTAGAGAATTTTAAAGACATTTTACTGTTTCCTCTGGATTAAATGTGAAAGGATGAGGCAGTAAACTGCTGGATCATATATGCGGTATATAAACACATACGTCTGTATCGTTTAGTATCGCTAAATGGTTTCCCAAAGTGCTTGAACCAAATTTATACCCCACCAGCAATTTATGATAATTCCAGCTATTTGACATCCTTGCTAACACTTGGTATTATACACTAATAATTCTTAAGATTTATTTATGTATTTTAGAGAGAGAGAGTAGGAGGGCAAGTTGGAGGAAAGAATCTTCAAGCAGACTCCCTGCTGAGTGCGGAGTCTGACAGTTGGCTAGACCCTACAGCCCAAGAGATCATGACCTGAGCAAAACCAAGAGTTGGATGCTTAACCAACTGAGACACCCAGGCGCCCCTATACATTAATACATTAATAATCTGATGACCCAAGCAAGACTAATAACATTTTATTCTAAAGTTTCATCTAGTCTATCAAAAATTTTAATTTCTAAAGTCTTTGGCCATTAAGTAATAATTATAATAAAATATTAAATATATTATTCTTGATTGAATCTTTTCTGGAAAGTAAACAATCCGTAGATAAAACCCCTTCCATGCTATAGAAACACTATTCCCTACATTCTGTAATGTAAGATTTCTATAAACTAAAGAATTCTATGATTGGTCTAACTAATAACAAGATCAACAAAATGCACAGCTACACTAAGTCATCTATTATACAAATTTAAATAAAAATAGATACTTTAAAATATTAAATTTATATTTATAGACATACATTAAATCACAATATTAATCACAATTGTGAGTCAAGAATTTGTGAAACTTACAAAATCACCTCTTCTATCATGTTCAATTCTTAGTTACATCCTCATTTTTCTACTGTTTTCTCTCATGACAAGTGAAAGAAAATACAAATATTATTAACATTTTAGTTTTATTCCCTGATTTGGACATGGAAATGCTATGCTGAATCAAATCAGTGAGAATAATCAATCTACATTCTATTTGAGTCTCACAATCATCCCTTTACAAGCATTTATTATCATTACTATTACTTTTTGGTTTTCTGTCCTATTTTTAGGAAAGAATATATAAACCTTACTGAGGCATGATATACTACATGTAATAGGCAGAATTCTTAGATGGCCCCCAAATCTCCTGCCCCCAGTGCTACTTTTATGATTATGTTATATTGCATGTTAAGAGAGATTTTGAAGATGTAATTATAGCCATTAATCAGCTAACTTAATGTAGGGAGATTATATGTGTGGGCTTACTCTAATCACATGAGCCCTTTAAAAGCAGAGTATTCTCCAGCTGATAGCAGAAGAGGAAGTGAGAGATTCAAAGCATGAGGGAGATTCACCTGCCATGGCTGGCTTGAAGATGGAAGGGGCCACTTTTTGAAAAGGACCTGAGTGTGGCCTCTAGGAGCTAAGGGCAACCTGACAGCCAGGAATAAAATAGGAACCTGAATTCTAAAACTGCAGGAAATGGATTCTGACAACCTGAATGAGCTTATAAGCTGATGTTTCTCCAAAGCCTCCAGAAAGGAAATTAACTCAGTTGACACCTTGATTTTGGCCTTGTGAGACCCTAAGCAGAAAAACAGACATGCCCACCCAGATTTCTTCCTTCCTTCCCTTCCCTTCTTTCTCTCGCTTTCTTTTTTCTTTCTCTCTTTCTTACCTTCCTTTCTTTTCTTTCTTTTTTCTCTTTCTTTTTTTAAGATTTTATTTATTTATTTGACAGAGAGGGAACACAAGCAGGGGGAATGGGAGAGGGAGAAGCAGGCTTCCCGTGGAGCAGAGAGCTGGATGCAGGGCTCGATCCCAGGACCTTGGGATCATGACCTGAGCCTAAGGCAGATGCTTAAAGATTGAGCCATCAAGGCGCCCCGCCCACCCAGATTTCTGACCTATGAAACTGTTAGATAATTAAGAGTTGTTTTAATCTGCTAAATTGTGGTGATTCATTAAGCAGCAACAGAAAACTAATACACTGCACATACTTAAAGTGTACAGTTTGATCCATTTTAAAACAATTTTACCACAGTTTAACACTGTGAAATCACCAGTCACCCCTTATATTTTCTGTGTCCCTTGGTAATCCCTCCTTCCAACCATATCCAAAAGCAACCACTGACTTGCCTTTTTTATGCCTGACTTCTTACCATTCAGCCTAATTATTTTGAGATTCATCAGTATTGTTCCATGTATCAATAATTCATTTTACCGAATAGTATTTCATTGTACGGATACATCATAGTTTATTCATCTGTTGAAGGACATTAGGATTATTTTCAGTTTAGAGTTATTGCAAATAAAGTTACTACGAGCATTTTGTACAAGGCTGTGTGTGGCCATGTTATTTTTGTTTTTTCTTGGGTAACATACCTGTTTGTTTTAAGGGCCTGGGGGGAGGGAGAGAGAGGTAGGAGAAGAGTTAAGGTTACTTCTGAAGTGAAAAATGAGAGGGATCCTTTTGACTGCCAAAAGTAAATTTCAGGAGCTGTGACCTCTCTTGTATCTGAAGAAATGTTCAAGGAAGTGGTAGTCTACAAACTGGCTGAATGATAGCAAGGAAGATGAGTTGATAGGCAGAGACTTAAGTCCCTTCTTTCTAAATTCTACTTTTCCCTCCCAACATATTTTTCAATGTTTTGATTCTGTTGCTTATATGCCTAATAAAATACAATATCATACAGATCACATTTAATGCATTTTAATGTATTACAAAGATGTCTGCATTCCAGATTTCTCGTTTACTATGATGAACAATGTTACTTTATCTTCTATGAACAGGCTATATGACAACAAGAACCATGGCACAGCCTTAGCCTAATCACAATGGAAGGACGCATTTTAGTAAGAACCTAGCCCATATGGGAAGACATCAATTAATATTTTTACACACATAAGCAAATAAAGAAAAGGGATCCAAAACAAAACATGCAATAAGGAGACTTGGTTACCACCACCTGAACTTAATAAATCCAAAGTTTATTGTTAGGCAATTTTGAAAGAATACAAATAAGTGATGAAATTCAGAATTCTGTCTCATAAACATATCTGAAGTGATTACTGGGAACTTACGTGAGTATATTTCAGAAAACTAATTCAAAGTGTTTTTAAAGAGTAAAAGTGATGTCAACACATCAAGAATGATTAGATGGGTATGAAAAAAATTTTCTATTTTTAGGGACAGGTCCTAGAACATAGGGAGATAAATTCTACTTTACTTCCCCTATTTTTTCCACGATTACTCTTCTGTGAGAGTCCACTCTGACCTAATCACATTTTTGCTTTTTCATTGTACAGTATTCTCAAGATAAGCAAGATATAAACTAAGATATGCCAGGCAGACAGCATATTTCTTCTTCAAAAGTCATAAAAGACAGAAGTACAGGGAATACTCCCTAACTCTATGAAGCTAGAGTTACACTAAAACAAAAAGTGGAAAACAACATTTCAAGAAAAATACAGACCAGTATCTCTCATAAACACAGATGCAAAAATCCTCAATAAAATTAGCAAAGTGAATTCAAAAATGTATAAAAAATTATACACCACAACCAAGTAGGATTCATTCCAGTTACAAAAGGCTGATTCAATATTCAAAAATCAATTAATGTAATCCATCACATCTATAGGCTACAGAAGAAAAATCACAGGATCACATCAGTAGATACAGAAAAAAATTTTGACAAAATCCAATACCCATTCATGATAAACGCAGCAAACTAGGAACAGAAGGTAACTTCCTCAACTTGACAAAGAACATCTACATAAAACCTATAGCTCACATCATACTTAACGGTGAGAAACTAGAAGCTTTCCTGCCAAGATCAGGACAAAGGAAAAGATGTCCCCTCTCATCCCATTATACTGAAAGTCTTAGCTAATGCAATTAAGACAAAAAAAGAAAAAAATATACAGATCGAGAAGGAAGAAATAAAACTGTCTTTACTCACAGATGACATGACTGTCTACACAGAAAATACAAAAGAATCAACAAAAAAACCTCCTGGAACTAATAAGCAATTATAGCAAGGTTCCAGGATACAAGTTGAATACACAAAACTCAAATTGTTTTTCTATATACAACAATAAACAATTAAAATTTGAAATTAAAACACACTGACATTAGCACCCAAAACCCCAAAATACTTAGGTATAAATCTAACAAAACACACATAAGATCTGTAGGAGGAAAACTATAAAATTCTGATTTAAAAAATCTATAAAGAACTTATCAAACTCAACACCCAAAGAACAAATGATCCAATCAAGAAATGGGCAGAAGACATGAACAGACATTTTTCCAAAGAAGACATCCAAATGGCCAACAGACACATGAAAAAGTGTTCAACGTCGCTGAGCATCAGGGAAATCCAAATCAAAACCTCAATGAGATACCACCTCACACCAGTCAGAATGGCTAAAATTAACAAGTCAGGAAACGACAGATGTTGGTGGGGATGCGGAGAAGGGAACCCTCCTACACTGTTGGTGGGAATGCAAGCTGGTGCAGCCACTCTGGAAAACAATATGGAGGTTCCTCAAAAAGTTGAAAATAGGGCTACCCTATGACCCAGCAATGGCACTACTGGGTATTTACCCCAAAGATACAAATGTAAGAATCTGAAGGGGTACGTGCACCCCGATGTTTACAGCAGCAATGTCCACAATAGCCAAACTATGGAAAGACCCAAGATGTCCATCGACAGATGAATGGATAAAGAAGATGTAGTATATATACACAATGGAATATTATGCAGGCATCAAAAGGAATGAAATCTTGCCATTTGCAACGACGTGGATGGAACTGGAGGGTATTATGCTTAGTGAAATAAGTCAATCAGAGAAAGACATGTACCATATGATCTCACTGATATGAGAAATTCTTAATCTCAGGAAACAAACTGAGGGTTGCTGGAGTGGTGGGGGGTGTGAGGGATGGGGTGGCTGGGTGATAGACATTGGGGAGGGTATGTGAATTGTGTAAGACTGTTGAACCACAGACCTGTACCTCTGAAACAAATAATACATTATATGTTAAAAAAAAAAAAAGAAGAAGATAGTAGGAAGGGAAAAATGAAGCGGGGGGGAATCGGAGGGGGAGACGAACCATGAGAGACTATGGACTCTGAGAAACAAACTGAGGGTTCTAGAGGGGAGGGGGGTGGGGGGAAGGGTCAGCCTGGTGATGGGTATTAAAGAGGGCACGTACTAAATGGAGCACTGGGTGTTATACGCAAACAATGAATCATGGAACACTACATCAAAGACTAATGATGTATGGTGATTAACATAACATAATTTAAAAAAAATCGAAGAACTAAATAAATGGAGAAAAATTTCATGTTCATGGATAGGAAGACTCAATGCTGTTGAATGTCAGTTCTTCCCAGCTTGATCTATTGATTCACTGCAATCCTAATCAAAATCTTAGCACGTTATTTAATGGCTATTGACAAATTGATCATAAAGTTTACACAGAAAGGCAAAAGAATCAGCACAGCCAATGCAATACGGAAGGAGAACAAAGTTAGAGGACTGATATACCTGACTTCAAAATTTACTATAAAGCTACAGTAATCAACACAGTGTGGTATTCATGAAAGAATAGACAAATAGATCAGTGGAATAAATACAGAACCCAGAAATAGACTCACATAAATATACGATCTTTGACAAAGGAGCAGAAGCAATACAATAAAGCAAAGATAGACTTTTCAATAAATGGTGCTGGAACAACTGAATATCCACATTCAAAAAAAAAAAAAAAGAATCTAAACACAGACCTTTTTTTTTTTTTTAAAGATTTTATTTATTTATTTGAGAGAGAGAGACAGAGATAGCAAGAGAGCACAAGCCAGAAGAAGGGGGAGAAGCAGGCTCCCCGCTGAGCAGGGAGCCCGACATGGGGCTTGATCCCAGGACCCGGGGATCATGACCTGAGCCAAAGGCAAATGCTTAACCAACTGAGCCACCCAGTCGCCCCTAGACACAGATCTTATACCCTTCACAAAAATTAACTCAAAATGGATCGCAGACCTAAATGTAAAATGCAAAACCATAAAACTCCTAGAAGATAACACAGAAGAAAATCTAGCTGCCCGTGAGTTTGGTGATAACCTTTTAGATACAACACCAGATCCATAAAAAAATAATAAGCTAGACTTTACAAAAATTAAAAACTTCTGGTCTGTGAAAGACACAGTCAAGAAAATGAGAAGACAAGCCATAGACGGGGAGAAAATATTCACAAAACACTGAAAAAGGACTGTTACCCAAAATATACAGAGAACTCTTAAAACTCAACAGTAAGAAAACTAACAAAAACTAGTTAAAAACTGGGCAAAAGACCTAAACAGTTTGCCAAAAAAAGATACACAGATGGCAAATAAACATATACAAAGATGGAAAACATAAGTCATTAGAGAACTGCAAATTAAAATGAGATACTACTACATACCTATTGGAACAGCCAAAATCTGAGACAATGACAAAATACAAATGCTGGAGAGAATGTGGAACAACAGGAAATCTCATTGTTGGTGAGGACACATACTGGTACAGCCACTTTGGGCGACAGTTTGGCAGTTTCTTATAAAACTAAACAAACCCTGACCATATAATCTAGCAATCACACCCAATGAGTTGACACCATATGTCCACACAAAAACCTGCACGTAGATGTTTATAGCAGCTTTATTCATAATTGCAAAACCTGGAAGCAACCAAGATCAATGGCTATTGACAAATTGATGTTTATAGCAGCTTTATTCATAATTGGTCCTTCAACAGGTGAGTGGGTAAACAGGGAATGGTATATCCAAAAAATGGAATATTAATGCTAAAAAGAAATAAGCTAACAAGCCATGAAAAGATATGGAGGAATCCTAAATGCATATTACTAAGAGAAAGAAGCCAATCTGAAAAGGCTACATACTGTATGATTCCAACTAGATAATGTTCTGGAAAAGGAAAAACTATGGAGACAGTAAAAAATCAGTGGTTGTCAGGGGTTAGGGAGGAGGGGAAAGATGAATAGGCAGAACACAGAGGATTTTCAGGGCATTCTGTACGATACTAAAATGGTAGATACATGTTATCATACATTTGTCAAAATCTACAGAATATATAGCACCAAGATTGAACCTTAAAGTAAATTATGGACTTTGAGTGATAACAATATGTCAGTGTAGGCTCACTGATTGTAACAAATGTACCACTGTGGTGCAGGATGTTGAGATGTTGATAGTGGGGGAGGCGGTACATGTGTGACCTAAAGGTGAATGTGGGAATTCTCTGTTATTTTGTGCTCAATTTTGCTGTAAACCTAAAACTGCTCTAAAAAAGAAAGTATTTTTAAGTCATAAAAAATGTGAATGTACGTAATTTAGCCAAGGAACTGTACACTTTCAAAATGGTTAAAATGGTAAATTTTGTTATGTGTACTTTACCACCATTTTCAAAAAGTCATAAAAGGGTTCCAGCCATATTAGGAACCAAGAAGATATTTTATTTAGATGTCTGTCTCCTCTCCATCTCTTCTTATTCAAACTACTGTCTTAGTCCCTCTGAGGTACTGTAACAGAATACCATATACTGGATGGCTTATAAACAACAGAAATTTATTTCTCACAGTTCTGGAGGCTGGGAAGTCCAATATCAAGGTAGATCAAGGCTGTCCAAGATCAAGATGTCTGATCAGAGCCCCCTTCCTAATCTATAGATGGCTGTATTCTTACTGTGTCTTCACATGATGGAAAAAGTAAGGGAGCTTTTATTTTTTAAAAATTATCATTTAAGTCTTTTTTAACTACTTCCTTCTGGCTTAGACCTTCTATAGCATTGCTCATTTAAAGTGTGGTCCTAAAACCAGCATCAGTAGCATTAACATCACCTAGGAACTTGTAAGAACTACAGAATTTTAGTCCCACCCTGGAGCTTCTGATCAGAATCTGCTTTTTAACAAGATCCCAGGTAATCAGGATGCATGATTAAGTTGGAGTACAGTATTCTAGAAGACTTAGCACCCCTCTACTTCCTCTGGTAGGTTCCTCACAAGGGGCATGAATTCTAGAAATAAAGAAATAAAGGGAGCAAGGTACAAAAGTCAAATGGATAGGCCACGATTTTATCAAAGGAAAAGGAATAGGGATGCAGTAATGCAAAATAAGATATAACGGGTATCATGGGGTATAGCTGGGAAAAGAGAAACATTCATGAGAAAAACAGGTGATATACCAAGCCAAGCT
This sequence comes from Phoca vitulina, assembly GCF_004348235.1. Classification (NCBI taxonomy): domain Eukaryota; kingdom Metazoa; phylum Chordata; class Mammalia; order Carnivora; family Phocidae; genus Phoca; species Phoca vitulina. The sequence goes on along the minus strand of NW_022589712.1, from coordinate 50,449,479 downwards.
GCTTATTTGGTCATTTTTGCAATCTACCACAGACCTACATATTGAGTATTATGTTAAGGTCTTTTAGGAAAATAAAACTCTTACTTTGTGCCAGGAACTTTGCTAAGTGCTATATACATGTAGATGTGTATGTTTTTATGTATTTAATCATTAAAATAAGTCATTACAAAAACTCCTTAAGGGAGAGATAGGGTATTCCTACTTTACATGAAGGGAAAATGAAGTTTAGGAAGCTAGTAACTAGCCCAAAATACTATTACTTATACACAGCTGAATCAAAATTGGAAATCAGGTATTATCTAGTTCAATGTTTTTTTCCACTGTATCATCCTATGTTGTCTGGAAATTGATTACAAGATCCTAGTGATCCTATAACACACTCTTTCCTGGCACACCACTCTTTTCCACTGTGGGGCCTTTGTATACACTGTTTCCCCTTAGCATTTCTGGCTCCTTTTCATTTCTCAAGGCTCAGAAAGGCCTTTCCTAATTCCTCTTAAATAGATCCCCTTGTTATCCTATTATAGTGTCCTATTTATTTCCTTCATAGCATGTTTTCAACTTATAAATGTATATTTACTTGTTTATTTGTTATATCTTTCCTACTAGACTATAAATGCCCTGAGAGTAGAATCTATGTTTCATTCATTACTGTCCCAATACTTAGCATATTGCTTGCTACATAGCAAGGATTCAATAAGTATTCAAAAAATAAGCAATGTTTACTTTCTGTATGGCACCATATTGGTTTATTCTCCAATAGCAGATAGTGAAAGAAGAAGGGACAAAACTAAATTCACCACAGGGAATTAAAATGAAAAGGTCTCCAGGGTCAATACTGAACATGAAAATAAAATTTATTACCTAAAAATAAGTACCTGTCACCATCACCTAAATTATTGTCTGATAAATAAAACCTAGTTCCTATGTGCCTAGAGTATCTAGGATAACCATTTTGCTACTTCGAAACACAGGGTAATCATATCACTGCTAGTGTGACTTTGTGACTTCACAATAGGCTTTCCACTTTTCCTACTTCACTATAAGAGTATTTACCAGGTTAAATACCAGGTTGTTGAAACACACAGAAATGAAAGTTATATACTAATTCCCAAACACAGCATAGTGTAGTTCCAAAGACAGGATTACACTGTTTCTGGCATAAAAGCAGTAACTGTGTTAAAATAGATGTTTAAATAATGGTTGTTTTCAGGCAGTTGAAAAGAGGGAATTTCTAAGGTCAGTTATTTTAAAGGGGAATAACATGTCTGTATGGCATGTAAATTAAAATAATGAACTAAATTTAAGTAGGTCACTAATTTAAAAAAATTATATCATATAGTAGTTAGCATTGAACAAAGTGCTCCAAATATATTCAGAAACAACGAACCTTTTAATTCTGTGAAATAACATTTACTGCTGCTGGTTACATCAATATGTTTCTTGAAGGAAATTTGGGAAATATTCATATACATAAAAATAAAAACCATCTCAAATCCCAGCAACTAGAGAACAGTTAACATCTTATTCAACAAATAACTATATTTCAGATTGACTACAGTATTATGTAGATATACTCTTAAAGAGAATCTAATTCTCTCTATATATTCTGTGCTTATTCATTTACAGATTTTTGTTCATGCCATTCTCTCTTCAACGAATGAACCCAATCTTAAGCTACTTAAGATTGAGAGCTATTTAACATCTCTAAGCATCTGTTTTACCACAAGATTTTTGTGGGATTTACAGGCTTCCAGTTATGGATGAATAAATCATGGGATTAGGGAATACAGTCAATGACACTGTAATAACATTGTATGGTGACAGATGGTAGCTACACTTGTGGTAAGCATAACATACAGAATTGCTGAATTGCTATGTTGCTCACCAGAAACTAATGTAACATGGTGTGTCAACTCTACTTCAAGTAAAATAATAATAATAATAATACACATTAAAAGCCTAGCACAGTAGGTGTTATACAAATGATAGTCACTTATAGCTAAATGTCACTTCTTCGGTGGAACTTCCACAGATTATTTCAGTCCTTATACTATTTATATGTCACTTACATTATGGTACCTCATCATGAGCCAACATATGTCTTATCTCCCTTACTAGGATCTGAGATGATCTGGGCAATTCCCAGGTCTCCCGCATTTTTAGGGTAGATAGAAACTTAAGGTCAATTCAATAATATTTTTTCAAACTATTATCTGTAAACCATTAAGCTGAGAGACAAAGAGATGAGCAATAAGTCTCAATTTCTGCACTCACACAGCTTATAATCTTGTAGTGGGAAAAGAGACGTTATTTAGTGTAAATGACACTAGATCCACAAACCCTTTTTTTGAAACCCTTGGGAATTAATGTGTTTCAGAATTTAGAATTTCTCTAATTTTAGAAAGGTAATACAACATATATACTCATATTAAATAACCACTCAGTAAGGTCTAGGTCAGTACCATATGATCAAATTTTATTATTTATATAGTAAAAAAAGAGAAAATATATTTACAGTACTGTAAAAAATACATATAAAAGTGGACCTGTGCAGTTCAAACCTGTGTTGTTCAAGAGTCACCTGTACAGTACATATTGGAGGAAGAAAGAGAATTGCAGTTTGAACTATATCAAGTAAAATTAAAAGAGTAATTAAAGAAAGTTGAAGGACAGATACAATAGGCTATGTTGCTTGTCAGGATGAAGAGTTTGTCCTTAATCCTGGAGAAAGTAAGTAATTAGGTAGAAATAGTTTGAACAGAGAAATGACATGATATGATTGCTGTTACACTGGAGAAAGATTAACTTGGCAGGATTGATTCAAATTGGAAAAAGGAGAATAGCATACCAATGACTAATCTAAAGAAGTCATAAGTATCTTAAGTAGGGTGGTTGAGAAGTAGAATAAGATAACTAAAATTCATAAGACATTTTCATCAACATCATTTTTAATAAAAGTAGCTACCAATTATAGTGCTGCATGTCAGATGCTATTCTAAATGCTTTCTATCTCACAAAAGAGTATGGAAGAGTTGAACTCCACTTTATAGATGAGAAGATTAAGGCATAGAAAGTGTAAGTAATCCTACAGTGAGTAAGTAGCATGGCTAGGATTTGAATCAGGTGGATATGACTTCAAAATTTAAAGGAATATGAGCCCAAAATGACAATGTTAATCTGAAAGCTGGGTAAATTAATTTGTGAAAAACTCACCATTCCACCTGACAATAAACTATGATAAGTTAAAAATGTATACTATAAACTATAAAACAAACACTAAAATATCATAAGGAGTTATAACTATTAAGCCAACAAAGGAGACAAAATGGAATCAGTAAGGAATCAGTTAAAAAAAACACAAAACACTACTCAATCTAAAAAAAGACAAACGAGATAAATAGTCAGGACAGCAAGAAAACAAACAGCAAAATATCATGATAGATTTAAACTCTATCATATCAATAATCATATTAACCATAAATGACCTGAACATGCCAATAAAAAGGGAGAGATTGTCAGAATGGATTAAAAAAAAGCAAGGCCCATCCATATGCTGCCTACAAGAAATCTGCTTTAAATATGAAGACAGAGATAGGTTAAAAGTAAAAGAATGGAAGATGACATATCACGCTAATGCTAATGAATAAAAAGTTGGAGCGACTATTAATATCAGACAAAAAGTCAAAGAATATTCCTAGAGATAGAATCATTCTTAATAATAATCAATTCATCAAAAAGACACAAAAATCTAAAATGTTTATGCAACTTATAATAAATAGCTTTGGGGGCACCTGGTGGCTCAGTTGGTTGAGCATCCGACTCGGTTTTGGCACCCCTCATGGTCTCGGGATGGTGGGATCAGGCCGAGTTCTGCATTCAGTGTGGAGTCTGCTTATCTCTCTCCCTCTGCTCCTCCCCCTTGCTCCCTCACTCTCAAATAAATAAAATCTTTAAAAAATAATAAAAATAACTTTAAAGTACAGCAAAAATAGAACTTCAAGGAAAAATAAAGTGCACAGCTATAATCAGAAATTTCAGCATCTCTTTCAATAATTGATAGAACAAGTAGACAGAAAATAAGAATATAGAGGTTCAAGAACACCATCAACCAACTTGACCTAATTGAATTTTTTATATTTTTTATTTATTTATTTGAGAGAGAGTGCGAGAGAAAGAGCACAAGTGGGTGGGAGGGGCAGAGAGAGAGGGAGCCTGAGGTGGGGCTCCATCCCAGGACCCCAGGATCATGACCTGAGCAGAAGGCAGAAAAATAATGGAAGAAAAAAAAAAATGAAACCACAAGCTGGTTCTTTGAGAACATCAGTAAAACTGATAAACCATTAACCAGACTGATCAGGGAAGAAAAAAAAAAAGATACAAATTGCCAATATCCAGAATGAGTAGTGTGATAACACACTCCTATCTATAAATTCTATAGATATTAAAGAATAGTTAGGGAGGGCATCTGACTGGCTCAGTCGGAAGAACATGCAACTCTTGATCTCATCAGGGTCATGAGTTCAAGCCCCACACTGGGTGTAAATTGAGATTACTTAAATATTTTTAAAAAAGAATAGTTAGGGAATACTATAAACAACCTACCCTAATAAATTCAACATCTTCAGTGAAATGAACAAATTCCTTGAAAGACACAACTAAAGCTCACTCAAGAAGAAATAAATAACTTAGATAGCCCATTGAAAAAGTAAAATACTAGTAAAGGATTTATACTAGTGGAATTCAATACTTATTATAAAAATAATCCCACATATATATGGTCAATTAATTTTTCACATAAAAAAAAAAACTGATCTTTACCTCACACCATGTACAAATGGGTCATAGACCTAAATGTAGAATATAAAGTGACATAACTTCTTACAAAAAAAAACAAAATCTTTGTGACCTTGGGTTAGGTAAAGATTTCCTACGTATAACACCAAAAGTACAATCTATAAAATGAAACACCAGTAAACTAGAATCCATCAAAATTAAGAACTTCTGCTCTTTGAAAGATACTGTTAAGAGAATGAAAAATCTACAGGTTAAGAGAAAATACTTGCAAATCACATGCATCCAGAATAAAAAACTCTGGAAATTCAACTAGAAAACAAATAACCCAATAAATAAATAACCAAAGATTTGAACAGATACTTTACAAAAGAAAATATACAAATGGCATATGAAAAAGTGATCAAGATCATTAGTCATTAGGGAAATGCAAATTTAAGCCATAATGAGATACCACTACAAACCTATTAAAATGGCTAAAATCAGAATGGTAAGGATGTAGAGCAAATGAACTCATAAGTTTCTTGTAGAAATATAAAATGGCACAGCTGGGGCGCCTGGGTGGCTCAGTTGGTTAAGCCTCTTGACTTTGGCTCAGGTCATGATCTCAGGGTCCTGGGATCTGCCTGCACTGGGCTCTGCGATCAGCAGAGTCTGTTTCTCCCTGTGCCTCTGCCCCTCTCTCTGACTCATGCTTGCTTGCTCTTTCTCTCAAATACATAAATAAAATCTTTAAAAAAAAAAAATGTAAAATGGCACAATCACTTTGAAAAACACCTTGGGACTTTCTTATAAAGATAAAAAATGTCTACTATATGACCCAGCCATTCCACTTCTACATATTTAACTCAGGAGAAATGAAAGCATATGTCCAGTGACTTTTACATGAATGGTCACAGCAGCTGTATTTGTAATAGCCAAAACCTGAAAACAACCCAAATGTCCATCAACAGATGAATGAATAACAAATTTTATCCACTGGAATAGTGTTCATACAATAAAATACCATTCAGTAATAAAATGAACTAATTATGGATGAAACAACTTGGGTGAATTTTAAAATCATTATGTTGAGTGAAAGGAGCCAAACAAAAGAGTATATACTATATGATTTGCAAGCTGACCTATAGTGACAGAAAGTAGATTAGCGGTTGCCTAGGGTGGGAGTTGGGACTGGTGAGACTGGTGAGGTTGGTGAGGTTGGTGAGGTTGGTGGAAGGTGTAGGAAGAGGTAGGATGCAGAAAATATAAAGGAAGACTAGGAAATTTGGGGGGATTCATTATCTTGTGATGATGGTTTCAAGAAAGCATCCGTAAGTCAAAACTTATCCAATTGTGTTATTGTATGTCAATGATATTTCAATAAAGCTATCAAAAATCCATTTCATCAAATAGCATTCATTAACTATTCCAATATAGTCAATACTCCTATCACACTATAAAATGCTTATTTTCTATTACCTATAAACAAAAAATAGATGATTTAAACTTACAATAGTAATATTAGACATCAACTTCAATGTGTGAGAGGATATGGTTTTTCAAAAATTTTTCTGGAAATATGCAAGCAAAAAATCTTAAAGACGAACAGATTAAAACAGTGCAAATTCAGACAGGTTCAGGTAGATCAGTGAGCTTTGCTATCCTCTGTCCACAAACAACAGTCCCATTGATTTGAAAATAAATACAGTAATTACCATGGAAAACTGGTTTAAATGTACAACTTTAATAATTCCCATCCCATCACTAAAAATAATACACAACTATAAAATAGAAGATGAGTTGGATTACTAGAAATTTGTAATTTGCCTATGTCAAAGTCAAGTATTTTTCCACAGAATCTATTTCACATGGTGGCAAAATTCCAGACCAGTTCCCAAATCCTATTTAAGCAGTAGGGATTAATTATCCACTCCTTCTTCTGCATCACTGTTTTTCCCTCTACTGGATCACTGCCATCAGCATAGAGACATGCTATAATTTCATCCTTCTTAAAAAAAGATAAAAAACAAAAACATACCTCTCTTGGGCCCACTTCTCCCTCCAGCAATTTTAACCCCTCTCCCATTTCTCTGCACTCCTTTATGGGAATATTCCTTGAATGAGTTCCTGGATTCTCTCCTCTTTCTTATTTAAATCTGTCCCATGCAGGCTTTCATTCCCAGTATTGTACCAAACCATCTCACCACTATCAGTTATCTCTCTAATTCTCAGGCCTCTTCTCACTCAACCTCTTAACTACATCTGACACAGGTGTTCACTCCTTGAAAACGATTTTTAAATCCTGCTTTCAGGAGACCTCAAGTTCCTGGCTTGCCTCTACCACCTTCTCATCTTCTGTACGTCTAAATCTTAGAGTACTGGGGCGCCTGGGTGGCTCAGTTGGTTAAGCGACTGCCTTCGGCTCAGGTCATGATCCTGGAGTCCCGGGATCGAGTCCCGCATCGGGCTCCCTGCTTGGCAGGGAGTCTGCTTCTCCCTCTGACCCTCCTCCCTCTCATGCTCTCTGTCTCTCATTCTCTCTCTCTCTCAAATAAATAAATAAAATCTTTAAAAAAAAAAAAATCTTAGAGTACTTCAGGCAGGACTTAGTCCTTGAACCTATTTTCCTTATTTTTATTTACACTCACTCCATTAGTGAGTTCATATTAAATTTTCTTAAAGTGAGATACATCTATATTTAACTTGAAGAATTTACATGTTTTATTGTCATCCTCAAATAGAATCAACTATAGATAAATCTACCATTATTTGGGGACGCAGCTGCAAATAAAACCAGATTCAAATAGAAACAAAAATATTAAGTAAAAAAGGTGACTTAATTTTCAATAAGTTATCACCATCTTTCTTTAACTTCAATATGACTGATATAGGGAGTTACTTTAAAGTTAAAAGTAAAGTTAAATTAATGAGTACCAAAACAAATAACTTAGTATTTAGTCTAGTCATTTATTAAATTAGAAACATTTAAATACCACACTAAATATTTCATAAAAATGTCAATGATGGCCTTATCTACAGTCCTAGTCCTGTGGACCTATAACATAATAGTAACATTCTATATTAATATAGACTTGCTTCAAAAGCTCTTTTACAACAATCATCTCATTTTACCCTACAAAAGACTCCACAAGGATATTACAGTAAATACTGTTTGAACCAGCAGTTTCTGATCCTAACATGACTTCTCACATAACAGTAAGACTTTTAATGAGTGAATTTAATGAATTTAAAATTAGTTGGGGAATCATAAATCCATCCCCACTACAAGTAATATATATTAAAATTCATGTTCAACTGATGGCAGGTCATTAATGTCATCTTTCCGTATTTAGTATAACATTACAACAAAAGAAATTTACATTTTCTTTTTAATGCTAATGAATGAAACCAAGACCTTTATAGACAAATTGGTAAAGAGACATGCTTTATTTCATCTACTTCCATGACTAGACTGACAATGAAAATAAGGATTTTTATGATATTAACACTGATCGACTAAGATATAGGTGCATGGATGTTGGCTGCATTTATCACAATGAAAAAGATTTATTTTTGCAAGCAAGGAGAATGCACTTATAAGTGAGCACTCGCTAGTAGTCCATGACTCCTTTCCTCCCTCCAAGATCTCCACTTCAGATGACATGGCAGGTAGTGCTTGCCAACCCCAAATCAAGTGTTAGAAGTATGTAGATTAGAGCAAGGCTTTTCAAAGCGTACTGCACTTCTCTTGAGGGCTCCACTGGCAGTACTTCCAGACCTGAGCACTGAGGAGTTAGCACCTTCCCGTCTACTAACTATATGAAGTGTCTTAGGTACACATTCTTATACAGTTCTACCTCAAAGATCTCCATTTCTGAAATGTTTCTTTCTGATTTAAATATTCTATCTTACCCCTTCAATTTCTCATCATAAAATTTTTGTCCTTACACAGTCTTTGTAATCCTTTCACCCTCCTCTATTTTCAAAACCATCAACATCCTTTTGGCTTTGCTTCCCCCCCTCCTACCTCACTAGCATTTCAGATGCCTCTTCAAAGGAAAAGGGCCCCAGACCACAAGACCTTACCTCCTGGTCCCAAAAGAACAGCCATACCAGAATGCAGCATATTATATCCTTTCTGACCACACCTTCAGCATCCCTTTTCTGGTTCTCCTTTTAATTCTTAACTTGTAAATATTAAGTTAGGAGTCAACAGTTTTGTTACACCCCATTCCTTCTACACTCTCTTCTTCATAAATCCATCTATTTTCAAATCTTGAACTATCACCTCAAAATTACTTATACAAACAACCCCAACATCCCTATAAATATTTAATCCTGTGCTATCAGTCTGCCAGACAACACAAAAAGGTCTCATTAGCCCAAATTCAACACATCCAAATTCAAATTCATTTTCCATGACTCCCCAAAAAGAAAATGTACTCATTGTTTGGACTTCTCTATTTCTGGTAACAGCACCAAATCACTTAGAATTTGAGATCACCTGTAAATTAAAGCAAAGTACTGGAATCCTTACTAATCAATTTGCTGATCTTCTGATTGTGTGTGAATTACTGGCAAAAATAACTACAGGCTCATTAAAGGAATATGATATAGTCATTTTCATTTAATTCCTTTGATGGTACACTAATTTGGTACAATATTTTACTTTGGGCATGGCTTGAACTCTGGAACCAATCTCCAACACATACCTCCAGTTTTGCTACCTAACAAATAAATCAAAATAATTCCATTTTTCCCCCAGATCTAGAGAAAGCTTAAGTCAGGTATAAGCATTATGAGAATGGGCAATTAAATTTTGGCTAGCACTGAAAGATTCTGCAGCAACCTATGCTCAAAGCTTAGTTTGTACCTCATAAAAATGAGGACTCCACCTTTCACAGGTTGAGGATTATATTATCACGTATGTCTATCACAGTGCCTAGCATATAATAAGACTCAAAAAAATGGTACTACTGTTATTACTGGTGTCACTATGAAGTCTGCAGCAGTACAGCCAAATGGGGAGCCGTTCTGTTTCTCCAGGCGACTGCTTACAGCACATATTTCTTAGTGTTCTTTTAAATCAATCTATGTCCTACATTCTCTACAGCAATTCTAATTTAGATTACTGTATTATAATGGTTCTTTTAAACCTTCTGAAGTTCTAAAAGTTCCAACATTTTATCATCTAAACTTCATCTTTCAGCCTGCCTTTCATCCCAGAAGGTAGCATAAAAATTTTTAGATGGTGATGGTAACTATACTTTTGGTTCCCATGTTATACAACAAAATCAAAACTGCAGAAATACTTAAAATGTATACCTTAAGTCAACACCTGAGGATTCTAGGCAAAGAGGAAGGCCCTGTCTATGCACTAAATTTTTGTACTCTTCTTTTAAAAACTATTACATCTCACTTTACTTCATTCAGGTCTCTGCTTCCCTCACTCTCCCTAACAACCCTATTTAAAGTAGTGGCTCCTCCTATTACTTTCTATATCTATGCCCTGCTTTATTTTTCCTCATAGCACTTATTGCCACCTATCATTATACCATATTGGTATTTGTTTATTGCCTATCTCCCCCACTAGAATGTAAGCCCCACATGAGCAAGGATTTTGTTTTGTTCCCTCCTGAATACTCAGCACTTAGCAGAATTGGCACCTAACAGCTGCTCAATAAATATTAATTAATTCATTAATTAACAGAGCGGCCAAGACCCTCCAATGATATATAATCTCATTTGGTTTCCTAAAATGCAGGAGATCAGAAGTGACAATTTAGACAGGGAAGCTATTAGAAACAGGCATGTAACATTGACAGAGAAATATTAAGAAAGTTCAGGAGCACCCAGGTGGCTCAGTCAGTTAAGCGTCTGACTTCAGCTCAGGTCATGATCCCAGGGTCCTGGATTGAGCCCCATGTGGAATCCCGTGCTCAGAGGGGAGTCTGCTTCTCCCTCTCCCTCTGCTGCCCCCCCATGCATTCTCTTCCTCTTCCCTCAAATAAATAAAATCTTTTTTTTTTAAAAGGAAGTTCAAAGTACCAAACACAATAATGTAGGCCAGCAATGTAGGATAACTTATTATATGATAAATAATTCTATATCCTCTAATAACCAACATCTTTGTATTACAACAAACTACAATAACAATAGGTTTTCATAAATGAGTCAATTAATCAGTTTAACCCAGAGCATCTATACATATAAGGCTTCAGTAGATGACAGGGAATCTTTATCACTAAGAAAAAGTTATATTACATTCCATATACTTTTTTTTAAGGAAATAGAGAACTGTATAATACTTTCAGAACTGTTCCCATAAAAAGTAATTAAAAACAAATTTTACTTTTAAAGGGAGAAGATATAATTTTTAGAAAAGACATGTAAGTGGAATCTCTCAATTCTCAGGGAAGTCAGATGAAGGAACCATTACCACATTTTACAAGTTTAAAAATTAACTAAATTTTCTTTTTTTTTTTAAATTTCAATATTGACCTATAGATCATTGGATTTGCAATAGCCTATCCTCATCTTTGTTAAGTGTATAAGATTTTATTTTATTTTATTTTATTTTAAAGATTTATTCATTTGAGAGAGAGAGAGAGAGAGAGAACATGGTGGGGGGGGGGGAGAAGGGGCAGAGGGAAAGGGAGAAGCAGACTCCCCGCTGAGCAGGGAGCCCCTTGCAGGGTGATCTCATGACCCTGAGATCCTGACCCGAGCTGAAGGCAGACACTTAACCAACTGAGCCACCCAGGCGCCCCAAGTGTATAAGAATTTAAAAATTAAAAATAGATTAGTGCATCTTTCTGTTTAGCACCATTTTGTCAATACTGGTAAAGTTACACTTAATCCAGGATGCACTTCTCTCTTTAAGCCATAAGCTATTCAGAGATACTATATAGTTAAAAACCTTGACAACAGTCTTTCTCTATTGCAAGATTTATGCATAGTAAGCCAGAGATTCTGAAACATTAAAGTATATATCAATCACCCAGGGATCTTGTTAAACTGACTCAGTTCGTTCTGATTTAGCAGATATGGAGTAGGCCTAATATTCTGCATTTCTAACAAGTTCTCATATGATGCTGATGCTACTGGTCCACGGATCACACTTCTGAGTGTCAAGTCACTAAAAACTATGCTACCTTAAAAATTACAATATTATTTGGAGAATAATATTGAAATAAGTAAAATATCTGAATTCTATCTTATCAAGTGTTTCAGAAATATACTGAATGCCTGCCCAGTTGCAGAACTATATGAAAACAGCTTTGCTTATTTTTCTTAGTTATCTTCATAAAACCTAATGTATTCTATCATATGTTAAACAATATTCACTATCAACTCCTATCAACATATTATTCCATCAAGTTTTTGAGATGTACTTGTTACTTAGCTATCTCCCTCAGGATCAACTGTGCCCCCTTTCTCAGAATTATCAATAAATCATAATATTTACTTTCAAAACACTGTCCTAGGCAGTCTGGTCTCAAGCTAGTTAATTACCAAGGTGCTTGATTATTATTAAGCTTCAGAGTTTATATCACAATATACCTAAGTTACCTAACTTTTACATAGTGTTTTACAGTTTACAAATACCTTCTAATGTATCTTTAATCCTTACAACAGCTCTTCCAGGTGGTGGTTATCATTCACATTTTACAAATGAGGAAACTGATCAGAAGTAAAATGGTCCAAGATTACCTAATAAGTGAAAGTAATAAAATTAAACCCAGTCTTCTGGTTTAAGGATGCCAATTCCCTAATCTCTGGGTAATTACAGGAGATATATATAACTGAAAAATAGCCATTAAAATCAAAACTGCAGTATATTCAAGGAGAGTTTATTAGAGCATGGCTTGCCATATAAAAGAAAGGAAGCAACCTAAACATCTAACAGTGGGGAACAAATGAAATAAATTTTGGTATATCCGTACAGTGGACTACTACACATTTTTTTTTTTTAAATACATGGTTACTTGGGCGCCTGGGTGGCTCAGTTGGTTAAACTACTGCCTTCGGCTCAGGTCATGATCCTGGAGTCCCGGGATCGAGTCCCGCATCGGGCTCCCTGCTTGGCAGGGAGTCTGCTTCTCCCTCTGACCCTCCTCCCTCTCATGCTCTCTGTCTCTCATTCTCTCTCAAATAAATAAATAAAAATCTTTAAATAAAAATAAATAAATAAATAAATAAATAAATAAATGGTTACTTCCAGGTTCCACTCCAACATGTAAAAAACTTGGATGTCATCACTCTTCTCTCTCAACAAAATAAAAGTTAAACAACCTGAAAAATAATGGACTTTTCCTAGATCCTTGAGATACTGAGGCCAGAGGACACTCATCCAAGAAACTAGAAAGAATGTTAAATACAGAGAATATAGATAAGCTAACCAAAGTGGAAGGCAAAGAAGTCAGGAATTGATATAAACACTTAAATGGTAAATTGAACAAGTTGCTGGAGGCTGATTGTGGACTAGTTTGAGAGTTTAAAACTCCTGGGGGTCTAGTCTGAGGGGGCTGATAACACTTTCCAAGGTTTACGCCCCACAAGTTTCTCATAGTGAGAATCAAAGAAAAATCTCCTCTGCTTGGCTGGGGTAAGGAAAAAAATAACATTTTGAAACAAGTCCATAGAATTCTCCACAAGAAAAGCCTATCTAGCAAAGGAAAAGACTTCATCAGAGCCTCATCCAACTTGGAGTAATGAAAACTACCCAATTCCTGCCCTCTTTTGCCTTACTGACATACCCATAGTCGGGGGAAGAGAAGCTGAGAAGCACTTGTGGAGGTCCAGGGGCACAGGCCAAGTAAGAGATTGATATCTAAACATAGGATTATAGGGGTGCCTGGCTGGCTCGGTCCAAAGAGTATGTGACTCTTGATCTTGGGGCTGTAAATTTGAGCCCCACGTTGGGTGTAGAGATTATTTAAAAATAAAATCTTAAAAAAACTCACATAGGATCATAGACTACTTCCCTACTTCCCACACCTTACCACCACATTAACAGGGCTCCTATATAGTAACAGGATTATAGCTAAAAAAAAAAAAACAAAAAACAAAACTATAAGGCTCAGACTAATATTTAAGAAGGTATTTCTAGGGAAACCAGAAGATAAGAAGGGAAACAAAAACAACAATACTAGAGGAAATTGAAACCTCTGACACCTACAGCTACAGCTACAGCAAACAGTAAACACAACCTAATTCCTAGTTAGAGAAATATAAAACCTCGTACAAAAGACCTACCTTCTTCAGTTTCTATTATTATCCTATGTATCATGTCTGGCTCTCAACAAAAATTTGTAAGGCATGCTAAAAGGAAACAAAAGCATACTCAGAAATGACAAAGCAAGCATCAGAACCAAATTTGGATAAAGGAGATTTTGAAATGATCAGACTGGGAATTTACAATAACTATGATTACCATGCTAAGGGCTCTAATGGAAAAAGTGGACAACATGCAAAAAGAGGTGAAATATAAACAGAAACATGAAAACTCTATGAACCAATCAAAAAGAAACATTAGGAAAAAAAAAAAACTGTACCAAAAATGAAGAATGTCTTTGATAGGATCATCTAAGCTGGACACAGCTGAGGAAAGAATCAATGAGCTCAAAGAAGTATCAACAGAAACTTCCTAAACTAAAATGCAAAGAGAAAAAGAGAATGAAAAAAAAAAAACAAAACCAGAATACCAAGAACTGTGGGACCATTAAAGAAGGTGTAACGTATACATAAGAATACCAGAAAAAAGAAGAGTGGAAGAAATGTTTGAATAATGCCTGACAATTTTCCAAAATTAATGACAGAAGCCAAACCATAAATCCATGAAGCTCAGAAAATATCAAGCAAAGACAAATACCAAAATATCCATACCTAAGCATGTAACACTCAAACTGCAGAAAACTAAAAACAAAGAGAAAAACATTGAAAGAAGTCAGGAAAAAAAAACAAAACACTTTACCTATAGAGGAACAATGATGAGAATTATGTTGGACTTCTCGTCCGTAACCATGCAAATAAGAGGGTTGAGTGAAATATTTCAAGTGTTGAAAGAAAAAACCACCAACCTAGAATTTGTCATTAGAGAAATTATCCTTCAAAAATGAAAAGAAATACTTTCTCAGCCAAATAAAAACTGAATTTGTCACCAGTAGACCTGCCTTGCAAGAAAAAAGTTCTCTAGAGAAAAGCAAAATGACATAGGTTAGAAACTCTCCAATCTACATAAAGAAAGAGCTACACTAGCTACACTGAATTAAGAAATGAAGGGAAGATAAAATATATATATTTTTTAATTCCTGAATCTAACAGATAATTGTTTGTTCAAAGTGATAATAGCCACCAAGTTCCGGGTGATTATAGCATATAGATAAGCGAAATGAATGGCAGTAATGTTCTAAGGGATGGGAGAGAGAAACTGGGAATTCTCCATTATAAGAAACCTGCAATACCTGTGAAGCGGCATTGTGTTATTTATGTTAAGCGGGCAACCTCTAGGACAACCATTAACAAATATTTTAAAAACAAGTATAATTGGTACTCTAAGAGAGGAGAGAAAATGGAACCATATAAAATGCACAATTAAAGCCAGAGAAGGCTCAAAAAGAGAAAAAAAAAAAAAAACAAAGAACTTAATGAATAGAAAAGTTACAAATATGACTAATATTAATCCAACTATATCAATAACCACTTTAAATGTAAATGGTTCAAATACACCAATTAAAAGACAATTTCATAACAATCCTTAATGTATATACACATAACAACAGAGCACCAAAATATGTGAGGCAAAATCTGATAGAACTGCAAGGAGAAATGGATGAATTCACTATTATAGAGACTTCAACACCCCTCTCTAAGTAACTGACAGATCCAACAGGCAGAAAATTAGTAAGGATAGGGTTGAACTGAACATCATCATTAATCAACTGGATCTAATTGACATTTATATAGTACTTCACCCAACAACAGCAGAAACCACATTCTTCTCAAGTTCATATAGACCATTCACCCAGACAACATTCTGGGCCATAAAACACACCTTCCAAAAAAAATTTTTTTTAAAGATTTTATTTATTTATTTATTTGACAGAGAGAGAGAGCCAGAGAGCACAAGTGGAGGGAATGGCAGAGGATGGAGAAGCAGGCTCCCAACTGAGCAGGGAGCTCAATGGATGCGAGGCTCAATCCCAGGACCCTGGGATCATGACCTGAGCCGATGACAGACACTTAACCATCTGAGCCACCCAGGCGCTCCACACCTTCCAAAATTTAAAAGAATAGACATCATACAATGTATGCTCTCAGACCACAATGGAATTAAAATAGAAAGCAACAGCAGAAAGGTAAGTTAGAAAATCCCAAAATATTTGGAGATTAAATGCCACCCTTCTAAATAACACATGGGTCAAAGAAGTCTCAAGAGAAATTTTAAAACATTTTGAAGTAAGTGAAAATGAAAATACCACTTATCAAAATGTGTGGAATCCATCAAAAGTAGTGCTTAGAAGGAAATTAATAGCACTGAATGCATACAGTAGGAAAGAAGAAAGATCTAAAATCAATAATCTCAGGTTCCATCTTAAGAAACTATAGAAAAGCAAGCAGAAGAAGCAAAGAAATCAACCAAATTGAAAACAGGAAATCAACAGAGGAAACAAATGAAACCAAATGATTCTTTGAAAATATCAACAAAATTGGTAAATTTCTAGCCATGTATTATGATATATCACAAAGCTTTTATTTTAGTTTTTAGAATAAATAAGTGCTAGTCTTCATCCTCAACTAAAATATAAATGCTTCTCTTGTTCCTTTATTCTTTAACCTTTCCACAATTTTCTAACATCATCTCTAGCACATGTATGTTACAAAACTTACCCCTGCCCAAAAAATATATAACACATATAAGATAACAGAGTCTTATTAAAGAGTGGAAAACAAAAAAGCTTACTTTTGTAGCATAATGTAAAAAATAACAGACTTCATATTTTTGGTAGAGAAATCAAATAAATTAATCTATGCCCTGACATGCAAGCTTTTTCTTTTCAAATGAGTTCGTCAGTATAGAAACATTAACTTATTAGAGTAGACCTCAGTAACTGTTACTCAAGAGGAAAAGAATGGCAGAAAGCTATACCATCGTCAAACATACCCAAAATAAAGCATTGCTGCCATCATCACCTAATAGGGGTCAACTGCACCCAACCTCCACCTCCTTAGAATTCCATTAGAACCATTAGTTTAAGAAGTGGTACTTTATCGGCACAGGGTTGCAGGAAAAAAATGGGATTTTAAAATCTGTGTTCAAATTTTACCTCTACCATTTTTATTAGCCATGTGACCTTATACAAATTAAT
This sequence comes from Phoca vitulina, assembly GCF_004348235.1. Classification (NCBI taxonomy): domain Eukaryota; kingdom Metazoa; phylum Chordata; class Mammalia; order Carnivora; family Phocidae; genus Phoca; species Phoca vitulina. The sequence goes on along the minus strand of NW_022589712.1, from coordinate 50,432,332 downwards.
CTATGACAGGACTTGGTTGGTTGGCTGCCAAGTACAAGAAATATAATTCCAACTAGTTTATGGGGGAAAAAAAAAGGACAACTTATTATAAAAATTAGTAGCAGCAACAGTATTAACACTTGGGTGTCTCTTGGAACCCAATCTCAGGACCATGGACAAAGACAGGTGACTACAGCTAAGACCATCCGCTTCTCTCTCTTTTTATTTTTTTTTTTAAGATTTTATTTATTTATTTGACAGAGAGAGAGAGAGCGAGAGCAGGAACACAAGCAGGTGGAGTGGGAGAGGGAGAAGCAGGCTTCTCCCCATCGAGCGGGGAGCCCGATGCGGGGCTCGATCCCAGGACCCTGGGATCATGACCTGAGCTGAAGGCAGTTGCTTAACAGACTGAGCCACCCAGGCGCCCCCTGTATCTGCTTCTCTTGTTCTTTCTTCCAGATGCCCATGTTTATCTAGTTCACATGACAAGAAACAACACCATTAACAGTTTCTGGATTTTATATCTTACAGTTTCAATCACTAGAGCAAAAAACAAATTATTCAAACCTCTGGGCACTTAGAATTCAGGAAAAGCTCTGAGTGTCCTCCTGGCTTAGTGCAGGTATATAGAACTGCTATAAACTACAGAAATGGGCAGAATTGTGACTGATCTCCCAGAGTGATCTTTTTAAAAGACAGATCTGATCCAGTTGTTAACCTGATTAAAACCCTTCATGGTTTTCCCAATATACTTACAATCCACAACCCTAGTTGAAACAAGACCTATGTGGGCCTTACATGTCTGGCCCCTGTTTACATTTAACAACCTTGTTACATTAAGCCACAATCCCTCTTGCTAACTATATAGTTGAGTTTTATCTACTTTGGCCTTTTCTTAGTTTTTAGTGGAATCTACCAAGCTCTTTCCCACCTCAAAACTGTTGAACATGTATCCTTTGCATTCTCTTCCTTTTTCACATAGCTAACCTCCACTAATTTTTCCTCAAAGAACCCTCCCTGACTCCCAAGGTAAATTAGGTTCCCTGTTCTTTTCCTTTATAGCATTCACTACAATTCCTAATTACAGATATGTGTATTTGTTCAGTATCTGACTCTCTTACTATACTGTTAACTCCAAGAGAGGGCACCTGGGTGGCTCAGTCGTTAAGCGTCTGCCTTCGGCTCAGGTCATGATCCCAGGGTCCTGGGATCGAGCCCCGCATTGAGCCTGCTTCTCCCTCTCCCACTCCCCCTGCTTGTGTTCCCTCTCTAGCTCTCTCTCTCTGTCAAATCAATAAATAAAAAATCTTTAAAAAAAAGAAAACAAAAACAAAAACAAGAGAATTGAGACCTCTGTTTTGCTCTCCATTGTATACTTCTAGCACCCAGCTGGCCTTCAGTAATTATGTGCTGAATGAATAATTGGTTTAGCATAGGACAAGTGATAACCACCACTAGACTGACCAATTATAGATGAGGGGAAGGGTGGCAGGCAGGCAGAATTACTGTTATCAAGTTATTAAAATCGTTGCTCCACAGTAACTTACTGAAGAAAGGGAAGAGAAAGTGGTTCCCAGAGAACCTGTGCTTCTGCTGAGCAGAATAAACAACTTATTTATTTCAGTTAACCCTCTTTTTCCATTAAATTCTAATAGGGCTATGATACCAATTAAATAAAATAATAAATACAATGGTAGCTACATAGTGACTTGTATATATAGCAAGCATGTAATTTTTTATCTACTTAGGAAAACATGTTACCTATTATTTTTTGAGTATTATTAACCTCCAAATAAGAAGTTAATTAAAAATCTACAAAATACTCCAATGTGTATGACCAACATAGCTGTGTTTCATGACCCCTTTTCTCACAGAATCCTGATCTTTACACCTAAGAGAATTACTTACCTTGTTATTCTCAAATATCTCAAATATCCATTTAACTTACGGAACAAGTTCTAGAAACACCAAAATGAAGCAAAACAAAACAACCAACCAAAACAACAACAAAACTGTTTCTGTTCTCAAGGAATCCATAAACTCACTTTCTCACTCTGCCTCCAACCCCACCACAGCCATCCTCCTGCCATGCCCAAAGTTCCAGAGCACCCAATGTAAGACTGCCAGATTTAACAAGTAAAAATGCAGGATATCCCATACAGTACGTGACAACCCTATTCCCAAGCCATATTCCATCACTTTACCTTCATAAACCCATTCCAAAACCTTAGTTCCAATATTTTTCCTTATAAAAAAAAATTTCTCTGGAGTCACTGGATATAAAGGTATAAAATTTCTCCAAGGTATAAATAAAATTTACCTTGACTTTATTTAAAGGCTGTCAGTAAAAAACTCAAAAGAAGAAAACAAAGCAAATCATCTTAACTCAGTTTCTTGGTGGTACTAGGAGTTAAAAAATAAAAAAGAATAAAAATAAAAGCAGACAAACAACAAACATTACAAAAAACTCCTTTAAAAACCCTAAAAAGTCTTGCTTCCAAGAACAGGCATGTGAGAAAAAGATTAAGACTATAATCATTTCAAAGGTAGATCCAGAGAGAAGGAATTCCCTGAGAGGAGGTACATAAGCAGCAACATTAGAAAGGAAAAATGAACTCTCAGAAAAAAGTGGCTACACTGAGCATTGAAATGCTTTTGAATTTTATTTGTAACTGAAAGGAACATCAGAGATTATCTACTTCAACCTTCTCATTTTACAATCGAGAAAACCAAAGACCCTGAAAAGTAAAATGACTTGTCAAATGTCACATAGAAGACCCTAGCTCCTTCCAATTTCTCTCATTCTCTCACCTCTTGCCCTATACAATGTAAGGCTCACCGAACTGAGGAAGATCCTCCTCTTCATATCCAGTGGATATTAGAGAACAAGTTCCTAATAATGTTGTCATGTCTAACACAAGAGAAATGCATTCTTAGAATTTCAAAGAAAATTCTGAATGGATTTTCTGAAAGAAAAACTGTTGTATACAGTGTAGGTATTTTCAATATAATATTTACCCTAATTATTATTAATATAATTCTCTAGTATTATAAATCTTATAATTTAGGTACATTAAGGGTTAAATTTGGTGGGCTGCCTGCAAATCTAACCACCAAGAATATTGTTTTTGAGGAAGTTCCAAGTTCTAAACCATTTTACAAATTTTAAAATATATTCTCATGCTAAATTAGGAACCAGTAATACACAATGAATCAAAATTATAAACTGAATGTGATAAATTAAAAATACAAGATTCTTCACTTTATAAAAAGCTCTACCTCAGAGGTCATTTATTTTTAAAACTTGGTATTCAGGCACATTTTGCACCGGATATAATTTACATACATCTTTTTAATAATATTTCACTAGAAAACTGAAGTAAGCAAAAAAAAAAAAAAAACCCGAAACATTTCTATACTTACTAATTTAGGAAAAACAACAAAAAAACTTTAATGTATATTTTCATGAAGTGACCTATAAGAAGTAAGAAAATTAATCATTTTAAGAATGAAAGGTTGACAATCCACATTACAGTATATAGATATTTAGTAATCTTCCAAAAAATGTGTGGGTAAAGGGATTCTATCTGAACAGGTAAATAAACTTCAAAGAACCTCCAAAACATTTTCTCTTTTCTCCTGAAATAAAGCTATGTCTCATGAATTAAAATTTATTTGATAAATCTATTTTTAAAAATTTCTATTCAGTCCATTAAATCAATGGATATTCTTCACTCATTCATTTTATTTGTCTAACAACAACAAAAATGAGCCCCTACTATTTGCTAAACACTATGCTAGCAATTTTGGATTTATGACAATAAGATTCAGGTTAGTTTCTGTCCTCAAGGACCTTAGAAAAACCTTTAATTACCTGTATTTACCCAAGTGATAATGACAGCTGAATTTTAAGTTGGTCATTTGCAAAAACATTAAAAATGTAATCAAATTCATTCTCAAAAAAAGAAACTATACAATAGTAATTTTAAAGACATTTAAATAAACTCATCATCTATATGAAGTTTCCCTACAAAGTAACCAAAAATATGGCTTTGGCAAAAGTTCTAATAATATATTTTATTAGTAGCTTTTGCTATAAAAATTAACTGAGCTAATAATACTCCAATAAGGAGATCAAAAGCTACTATTACCATCTCTGTGATAATGAAAACCAAACACTCGGAAATGGATACCTTAACCTATTCTGAAAATGAAGAAAAATGTATAATTAAATATAGTATTATACAATATTAATACATTATATATGAGTATGCAATTATTTACAAACTTGAATAATAAACAAAACTTCATATCATACCTTATAAATGATCTCAACTATGCATTTTGGATCATGTCATCTGTAAATTTTTCAATGAAAAAGGCCTTAATGTTTCCTGGAAATTTTTTTTTTTTACAAATTCAAGATTCTACTTGTTTATTACCAAGTCATGTAACTTTTTTCATCAATATGAACTATATCTACAGTTATATCTACATATAGGTATTTACTACAGTACCTATTAAATTTGTAATTATTAAAAACTCTTGATAGATGAGAAACATTTTTCAATTTATAACCATATATCTCCAAAGCAAAATTCAATGTAAATCAGCCATTCTAACATGCCAGGGACTATCCTAATAACATTTTTTCCCTTGTATTTTACCCTGAAATATTTTCATCATCCATCAGCTAAAATATATAAATTTTCTTTAAAAGCATTATGAAAACATCTTTATTGAATTTATGCATACTACTCAGTGACATAAATGGATATTATCTCCATTTACATATAAGGAAACCAAGGCACAGAGGTGTCCATTTTGTAAATTGCAAGGTCATTTCCTAACCAAGCAACTGATCCTACACCATCAAGTTATATTTTATGTGCGCCATTTCCAAATGCCATAAAACAATTACTGTACCTTAAAACAACTGCCTCTGCAATGCCTATGGGCAATTCTGTTTTATCAAAAGGGTTATGGCAACAAGCTTAAATGAGAAAAGCCAGAAGGGGAGGATTACAAAAAAAAAAAAAAGAAAACTTATTTTTGGCAGTGAATCATTTATTTTTAGATAACAAGAGGTAAACAGTTTTTAACATAATAATCAAGTAACCAACAGCTGTTTCTTCCGTTTTCAAAAAAATATTCCATCTTTCAGGTAGATCATGCAAAACTGGAGCCTGCCCATCCTTGGAGAGAGAAGTTAGAAAAAATGAGAAAAAAAATTCTACAAGTAATTAAATACATGATATTGCAAAGAACTGACTGAAAAATAAAATTTAAGAGAAATTAGCGAATGCTCATTATAGCAGTTGAAACCCCACCTTAAATATTAAATGCTTCCTTTCTTTCAACTGAAGGCTATGGTCAGCAATAAATTATTACTGAAAAATAACGAAATACAAAACTTTTTACTCAAAACTTGAGAAATTTTATATCAAGTGCTTTATTCAAATATTCGCCATAAATAAAAATACTTTGCTAACAGAAACTTAGAGCATACGGGAAAAACTGTTCCTGAGAGTTCAAAGACAGACTGCATTTATAATTATGAGATAGTACTATCAACAGTTAGAAAGATGAAAGTTACCTATCATCCATATTAAATTTAAGAACATTAGATGCGTTGAATAACCAATAAATCAATTACCGCACAAGAAATAAGACTTGACTAATGCGTGAATCTAACACCAAAGAAAAAATTAAATTATAATCCAAAGCACACCTTATAAAGAAAAGGACAGGATCAGACTGAGTCATATTAAAGTATCTAGTCTAGCTGGGGATTAGTTAATTAATCGGCTATAAGACAGGTTGTGAATGTTCAGGTCAGATGTGCTTTCTTTTCATCATTATTCCAGTTCATCACCCGCAAGTGCATGCAAGAGAAGGCGTCAGAGTACCGAAGCTAGGGGGCATGCTGTAGCAAGGGGAAAAGAAAAATGGGAAAGGTGCAATGGATGCTGCATAGTTGAATAATTATCTGGGTGGCACAATGGGCGAGTCCTGCCGACAGCGGAGCTGAGTAAGCGGCTCCCTAACTCTGCCCGAGGCACTCCCCCATTACCATGCATCCGAGGCGACCTCCCCCCTTCGCCCCCTCTTCCGGGGAAGAAAGGGATCCCCGCACTCGCTTTACCTTTATGTCTGTAATATAAAGACGCGCGGCGCAAACACGCAAACGCACTAGCCGGCTTTACAGAGCCTCCCGCACGTAGCGCAAGCGGGGGCTTCTCTGCCACCCGGTGCTGCGGCCGCCCCCAGAGCGAGGAGGAAAGGGGCTGCCGGCCAGGGCAGGGGCGCTCAGGCGGTGGCACCCCAGGTGAGACCAGCCGTCTCCCCACCTACAGCAGCCTCGGGCGGTCCCTGCAACCGAGACCCAGGCGCGCCGGCCGGCTGCTGTCTCCCTCGGCACCCAGCCGGGCTGGCGGGTGGGCGGCCGGAGCTCCGGAAACCCGCGAATGGGGGTGGGGGCCGTCGCGGGGGAGGCGCGCCCATCCCCGTCACCTTTGCCGGGCAAGAGCGCCACACACACCTCTCTCCGTTCTGGCCAGTGAGAAAGAGTTCCTCTCCCAGCACCCTGTCCCCACCAAAAAACAATTCCTGAGAGACTCGCGCTCACCGTGAAATCATGGGGGGCTCTTGCCTTACCCCGTCTTCATGCTTCGGTGGCGGCCGCCGGTGCCCCTCAGCTCCCGGGACTCCACCTAGAGCCTCCAGGAGCGACAGTCTCCGGCGTGGAATCCGCTCGGGGCAGCGGCCGAGGCACCGGGCTACTGGGAACGCCGCCTGCGGCGCCCGCCGGTCGCCGGACCCACCGTGTGCTCGACGCGCGAGCGAACAACACCGAGAACCGCCGCCGCCGCCCCCCGCCCGCCCCCTCCCCGCGCGCGACGCTCCACAACCGGGCGCGGGGATCCGCGCCTGAAGCAGGGGGGACCGCTGGCCCTCGCCGCCTAATCTCCCATCCTTCCCAACAGGAGCTATTCTCCACCACTCAGGGTCTTCCAATTTAAGAGTCTCACTTTCCTCTTCAACTCCCGTGCCAGGTGCAGCCGTGGTGGAAAACTCAGCCTCCACCCACTCACCCAACAGAGGGAATGAATACGGCTTTCCCCCCCATTTCCTGAGGCTGTATGGTATTGCCCAATCCTCAATTTGGGGGAAGGGGACGGAGAGAACAGTGCTTGGCCTGGGAGTGAGGGAAGAGGATAGCCAATTGAATGAACCATCCATTCAGGGGAGGAGTCAAAGAGAGGCCTGCCCACTTCGCCCCGCCCCTCGCTCCAAACTACACTTCCCATTGTGCCTCGCCCACTTCCCGCCGCGCTGCACGCCGGGAGTGTAGGACCTCGCGGCCTCAAGGTATTTCGGAACTCGTAGTCTTTAATCTAGCCACATAGGTCCTGAAAGCTATAAGGTATTATAATTCTCTCTATTTCCCTGGATAAATGTTTTCATATTCTCGGTTCTCTTATACGTATTCAAATGCTAATTAGTGTACAACTTAAAGTTTCGTAAGTGAATTCTTAGCAAAGGAAGTAAATAATGTGTGTTATGGTCATCTGTCAGGACCTGGAAGCTGCTTCTTCCGCCCGGGCCTGGTCTCCGCAGAGGATCTGTTGCCGTCATGTCGGCTGCAATTGCAGCTTTGGCTGCGTCCTACGGTTCCGGTTCAGGGTCCGAATCGGACTCGGACAGTGAGGGCGGACGGTGTTCCCTGCCAGCCGCCGACTCCCTCATGCACTTGACGAAATCAGCTTCGACCAAGCCCTCTCTGGCAGTGGCGGTGGACTCGGCTCCGGAGGTGGCAGTTAAGGTAAGCTCTTTGGCCACTGATGCAGTGCGGGACTTGTCTGCTTCTGCTCCAAAATCCGGCAGTCTCTTGTTAGGCCCCGGGTTACCTCTTCCTCAGTGCTGAGATATAAGTTGCTAACGCTCGGATCTCTTCTTCCTACATGCATCTGCCTCGGGAGAAGCCGGGACTTGGATGTTCAGGACAGCTCTCCACTGCTCCCCGCTCTCGCCTCCCGCCAGCAAGCAAGTGGGAAGGGGAGTGGGGGGGGTCGTGAAATTTGAATTTATTGTGATTAGGATGTGGCCTGGGTAGAGCAGGTTTAAATCAGAACTTCCCAAACTAGAGCATGTATCCTCACTTGAAGTGAGTAATGGCCCGGCTTGGTTTTGTTTCTGAAGTCAGAGCTAGATTCTGATCCAGGCTCCACCACTTCTGTGAACCTGGGTAAGTTATACAACCTCCACTGTGTCATCGCCTGTACAATGGAGATAATTTTAGAAGTACGTATCTATATGAGAGAGTTATGTAAAACGTAAGTGAAATGATACAAATGTAGCTTATAGCAAAGAGCTTAGTATCTAATAAAAGTACAATAAATGTTAGTTTAACCCTTGTGATTATATATGTCAGTACAGTGAGAAAAGGCCTTGGGCTTAAGAAACAGTGTGCTTGATCCCAGTTGAGGAAGGTGATAGGGGAAGAAATTGGGTTGTGTGGATCATTTAACAAATATTTACTGAAGACATGTTATTTGCCAGGAACTATTCTAGGGGCTGAAGACACAGAGGCCAACAAGCTAGACATCTTTGCATACATGCTAGTGGAAGAGGCAGCCAGTAAAATGTGAGCAAATAAAGTGGTTACAGATTGGATTGAGTACTATGAAGGAGTACTTACTCCATGATAGGGAGTAAGGTAGGATTATGACTTCCATAGATTGGTCAGGGAAGTCTTTTCTGAAAAAGCAGCTTTGAAGAAGGAGGAGAAGCCAGCCATGTGCTAGATAAGGGGAGAGTTTCCAAAGGAGACAGCAAGCTTTGAGAGACAAAGAGCCTAGGTGTGTTTGAAGATCTGAGGAAAGGTTGGTGTGTCTAGAAACAGAGGAAAGCATCCACCAATTGGTAGTATAGGCCCAGTAGAGCCTAATGGGTGTGATCAGAAGCTCAAGATGTGGTGATGGGAGGCAAAAATTACTTTGTACTTAAGATGTTTCTTATAGAATTGTCAAATCAGTATGTTGTATACCTGAAACTAATATAACATTGTATGCGAATTATACTTCAGTATAAAAAAAATCAAACCAAAAAAAAGGTGTTCCCAAGTCTAGTGTTATAACTTTAAGTCTTCTGCAAGTTTTTATGAATTTTACTTTTTATTAATAGAATGGTATGAAAGAATGCTTAGGATTCTCCTATCTTTATAACAAAACAAACTCCCCAAATTTGTATCACTCCAGCAACCTCCTGAGTTGTCATTCTTCGCACAGCTTAGCTTTTCGGAGCTCTCACTTCATCTCATTTTCTCCTCAACCAAGTGCAACCTAGCCCTAGCCTCTTAGGAAACTTACTCTCCCTGAGAAATGTTGAGAACGTGTCAGGTTCTGCCATCTGACTTGAATATCTGCATCAAGTGACACTATTCAATAGGTCTTGTTTCTTGAAATTTTCTCTCCCTGTGGCTTCCATAGGGCCATCCTCAGTCTTCCGAAAACCTGCTCTGCTGTGCTCGTTTGTATGTTTCCTTAGTCCCCCTTCCACCTCTCATATTCTCTCATGCCTTCAACTCCAGTCTGTGCTTCTGATGCCTCACAGGTGAACACTGTGAAGTGGTTCACACAGGCTCTGGAATCAAGACTGTCAGGATTCAAATACTGCTCCGGCACTCACCCAAATGGTCACCTTGGATGAGTTACTTTTTTTCTTTAAGATTTTAATTATTATTTGAGAGAGAGAGACAGAGAGTGACAGAGAGCACAGGTGGGGAGGAGAGGGAGAAGCAGGCTCCCCGCTGAGCAGGGAGCCCGACGTGGGGCTCGATCCCAGGACCTGAGACCGTGACCTGAGCCGAAGGCAGACTTTTAACCAACTGAGCCATCCAGGCGCCCCTGGGATGAGTTACTTACGTGTTCTGTGCCCAAGGTTTTTCTCATCTGTAAAGTGGAGATGACACTAGGACCCATCTCGTGGATAGACTTGTTCGTAAAGCACATTAAGCACTTATAACACTGTCAGACGCACTATCCTTACTATTTCCAACTCTAAACTCCTTGCTAGCTCCAGAACTACCAAACTGCTCTCTCTGGAGGGTTCTCAGCTACCTCCAATGCAATGTGCTAAAAAATTAACACTCCCCCCCCCCCCCGCAAGGTCTACCTCACCTGTTTTTCCCATTTTGGTTAATGATCCCACAACCCACTTATTAGACCAAGCCAAAATAGAAGGGTCTTCCTTTTCCTTCTTCCTCAGCCCCTGAAGCTAGTTGTTCAGCTGGTTCTAACATTTCTGCTTCATTAATTTCTCTCAAATTAATTTTTCCTCTCCATTTGCACTGATACAGCCTTACTTCATGTCTGCGTTACTTCTCCCAGGAGCCATTCTTGTTTTTTGTTTCTCTTTCAACCCCTGCTTTTGGGTGTTGGGTTCTGTCATCGTGATACAATGGTATTTATCAAATATTTTATTTCAGATTCTTATTTCTCTGCAAGACTATTATAATAACCTTCTAACTAGTCTTTCTACTTCTTCCTTTCCTGTTTCCTACTTCCATATCCCATTCTTTCCTTCACAGTGCACCCAGAGTGATCTTTCTGAAGTCCAGCGTTATATCACTTCCCTGCCCAAAGACACTGTGTTACTACTGAATAATTTCTGACTTCTTTGTATAACATGAGCTCGCCACTCCCCTGTGCTGAACTCTCTACAAAGCCCCAAAAGCCTTACTTTCTTTTTTTGCTCTCAAGATTTTTGGCCATACTAGTCTCTCTGCCTGGAAATCCCTTTCCTTGTTCCTCATGCTGCCCCACCCCCAAAAAATCCTACTGTCCTTCTGTCCCAGTGCACGTTTCCTCGTCCGTCTGTCCAGGCAGCCCTCCTTTGTCCCTCAGTTGTGGCAGCTGCTGCATTGCCGTGACTTGTTAACTTTTTCTTTGCCCTGAACTAGCGGGAGACCCTGGGGACCAGAGATGGTTGTATCTGTTTATTTTCATGTCTCCTACGCCTGGTATACAAGATTGAGGGAAATAATATCTGGTGAAAGAATGAACGAAAGAGTAAGTGAAAAAGAAAGGCTTGAAAAAGCATGTACATTGATTGGGTTGGGGCAAGGGAATGTCTCTAGAACTCACTTTGTTCAATCACCTCAAGTTGTAAGTAAGACAATCCAGGAAGAGAGGTTGCATAAGGTACCAAAGGTCCATTAGAAGCAGAGCCCAGAGCTGGAGCTACACGCCCCCCCCCCCGGGTTGATGAAGGTTCTATGATGAGAGAGTCAGGGACATTAATTATCACTAGTTTGTGAACCAGCACGTGCTTGTATGCAAAACAAACAAACAAACAAAACCTCAAAACCTTACACATAGGAAATTTACAATAGAGAAATGACCAAGGGAGAGATATGAAGCATGCAAATACGTTCATCTGTATTTGACTAATTATATTGTGACAAATAGCAAGCATTTGACAAGAGTATAAACTTACGCAGTGTTTTTAATCCATTTCCCTGAACACTGAGATTGAACATCTTTTCATATATGTTATTGGTGATTTGATTTTTTTTTTCTTTTTGAAGTGACTGTTGGGTTGTCTTCCTTCTGATTTGTAGATCTTTGTATATTCTAGGTAATATCCTGCGTCAGTCACATGTGCTGCAAATATCTTTTCCAGTTTGTGGCTTGTCTTCTCACTCTCTTCACTGTCATGATAAGGAGTTGTTTACTTGTCTAGTCTTATCAAATTAGTCTTTTATGAATTGTGGCTCCTGTTTCTTGTTTGAGAGATCCTTTCTTATCCCAAAGTCATAAGAATATTCTCCCATTTTGTTTTTTGAAAGCACTAAATTTTTGATTTTTACATTTAAGTCATAAATCCACATGGAATTAATTTTTGTGTATGGTGTGAACATTTTTCATAATATGGCTCGATCTTTTGGTACGGCTTTTCCCCTCACCCCATTTTGTTGTTGTTATTCAAGAATGTTGTGGCTGTTCTTGGCCCCTGTAATTCTTTATACAGTTTAGAATTGACTTGTAGGGTTTTACTAACACCCAGGTGGAATTTTCTTTAATTACATTGAACCATAGATCAATTTGGAGACAGTATCGTATCTATTCATTTCTTTAGGATTTCTTTAGATTTTTAATTTCTTCCAAAGTTTATATTTTTCTCCATCAACATCTTGCACAGTTTTGCTGCAGGTATTTCTAGGTGTGTCTTATTTTTATGCTAATATATTAATAAATAGCATTATTTTTTTCTAGTTATTTAATTTATTCTCACTACTTACATAGTTATAGCAGCTGCAAGTATGACAGTATTTTTTTCTTTATTTGAATCTTTATTTCTTTCATTTTTTTTCTTGCCATGCTTACTAAGTTTTCCAGAAAGATCAAAAGTAAGTAGATGGAAAAAGAATATATCCAGCAAAGACTAAGTAAAAAAAAGTGGCACTGGTTGTATTAAGACCAATAAAGTAGACTTCATAATGATACAAAGGTTCAAGTCACAAAGAGGTGTATGACAGTTTTAAATTCCTATGCACCTAATAATGTAAGCTGAAAATATTTACATAAAAATTGATAGAACTACAACAAAAAACTGACAAATCTACCATCACAGCAGGAGATTTTAATATACCTTTCAATAATTGATAGAACAAGCAAAAAATAGCAATAATGAAACATTAAATTGGAACAACAAAATTAACAAACTATGTAAAGGGTATGAAGAACTTGCACTCAATGCAGAATATTATTTTCAAGCACTAATAAAACATTTTTTAAAAGCTGACCATACAGTAGGCCACGGATTGGTAAACTTCAGTAAAAGGCCAAATAGTAAAGATTTTAGGCTGTGCTGTCCACATACAGTCTTTGTCTTTCTTTTTTAAACAAGACTTTAAAATAAACACCATTCTTAGCTTGTTGGTACAAAAACAGACTGTAGGCTAGATTTTGTCCACAAACTAGTTTACCAACCCCTGTACTAAGCCATAAAATAAGTCTCAATAAATTTTAAATCATATTATCACATTCTCTGACCACAGTGCTTCTAAGCTAATCAGCTGCAAAAAGATAACTATATAATTCCCATATTTGAATATTATGAAATTGTACTTGTCAATAGCCTGTGGGCCAAAATAAAAAATAATGGTAATGGAAAATATTTTGAACTGAACAATAAGGAAAATAATACTCACCAGAACTTGTGAGGTGCAGCCATAGCAATATTTTTTTTTTTAAGTATTTTCTTAAATATAGGTAATGGAAAAGAAGACAGATAGAAAGTTAGTATGCTAGGCATCCATGCTTTGGGGCTGATTTTTTTTTATCATTCCATTCTTTTCCTGTACTCATTTGTAAATTATGCCCTTAGTTTCTGTTCTTTGAGTGGTTACCTGTAGACAGTAAAACATACCTGAATTAATTAGTACCTTTGCCTCATACTGAGTAGTGCAAAAACCTTAGAATACTTCAATTTTATTAACATCCCCCTATCCCTACTTTAGCTATTATTGCCCTGTATCTTTTAATATTTAAACTTACGAAGATGACGGTGAGCTAAGCTGATTCTTGCATCTCAAATGCAAGAGGTTTCTTTCTTTCTCCCGATAGTGCATACTTCATGTCCTCTCGTGAGGGTTAATTGGTGGCAATTCCTTGCAGTTTTAGTTTGTCTTTTTTTTTTTTAAGATTTATTTATTTATTTGAGAGAGAGAGAGAGAATGCATGGGGTGTGGAGGGGCAGAGGGAAAGGATCCCAAGCAGACTCCCCGCTGAGCATAGAGCCCCACATAAGGCAGGATCCCATGACCCTGAGATCATGACCTGAGCAGAAATCAAGAGTTGGCTGCTCAACCGACTGAGCCACCACCTAGGTGCCCCCTCAGTTTGTCTTTAAAATGTTTTTATTTAACCCTCTTTCTTGAAGGATCTTTTCGCCGTGTTTAGTTTACTTAGCTAGCAATTTTTTCTCTCAGCATATTTAAAATATTCTATTTTCTGATTTTCTGTGTCACTGATAACAAGTCAGCTGTCAGTGTAACTTTTTTCTTTTTTCTTCAGACTGCTTTTAAGACCCTTACTCTCTGCCCCCTTTTTTTGGGGTGGGGGGAGGGTGTAGTTTCAGTCTTTACATTCATTATGGGATACTTGAGTGTGGATTTCTTTTTGTTTGTCCTGCTTAGAATTTGTGGGGTTTCTTTAATTGGGAATTGGTTGGTTTGGAGTGTGGATCTTCAATGTTTCTGGAAAGTTCTCAGTTCTTATCTCTTCACATAGTATTTTAGTCCTGTTCTCACTTCTCTTCTGCTAGAACTCCAATTAAACATATTTGTGTTCTCCAATGTTTGACAACAATTATTTTCTGGTTAAAAGTGTATTTTAACGCAACACTGTCAGATTTGGCACTTTGGAAATCATGTAATGAACCCTATTGGGTTGCAAAAGTTGCTTGTTAATTGACTTTAAAGTTAAAAAAATAAAAGCAGGCCTGGCTTTCTCTCATTTTAGTCCATGACTATGGACTTTTCCCCAATGCATTCCCTGCTTTAACATAGCCAACTTGAGTAAAATGAAAATTCTGCCTCTAATTTTGAGCGTATTTTAAAATTTCTTCTTTTTGGGTGATCTTTCTCATACTTATGAACTTCAAGTAGATCACTTTTTTCCTCTGCATTTGTTAAGGGCCAAACCCAAAGGATATCTTTATGTGAATTTCTGTTCTTTTATCTCATCCATGTAAACTTCCATTTTAGGAAGTTTATTCATTTCTACTTTCTGGGGGGGAAAAACTATAAATTGATAAATAGTTCATAATAATGATTAATATTTGTTTTCTGCTTTATAGTTTACAAAGTGCTTTCCCATCTATTTTCTTATTTGTACATGAGTAAAAAATGTGAAAAGGACTCAAAAGTAAATATTATCTCATGATTCTCAAATTACTTTGAATCAACAGAAGATAACCTGTTCAAACTTATTTGACCTATAGGGTACCCTTCACTCACTGTACTTTAATTTTTATGGATAATTAATACTGAATAGAAGTCCTTTGTAATTCTGTGGTAATTTCAATTGCATGCTTAATTATTATTAAACTCCTCTTGGGTATTAAAACAAGGTTGCGGTATCGTCCAAGTTTTTCTAATTAAATGTATAATTAATTAATAACTCTTCATTTTCTGGAGGGTTGTTCAATTTGTTCTACAATTTTAGCAGGAACCAGAGACTGGGACCTATTTATATTTTTTATTCATTGCCACTGTTGTGTATATAAGAGTTATTCTTTTTAAATTGTACTCTGCATTTAAAATTTGGTATCTCATGGTACTCTGTTCAAAATCAAATTTAAAATACTCGTAATCGGAAAGATCTGGTAAACCATATTATAAAGTGGTTCTAGCAACTAACTGTATTGTATGAAATCCACTGGGGAGGTATGAATGTGGCTAAGCCTTGTTATTTTAAGCAGTTTATACTAGAATTAAATACTGAGAAATGCATTTAATTTAGTTTTTATGCAGTTGAAGCCATTTGTATATGACCTTTTAATTTTATGGTACTGAATTTTTCTACTCAACATTTGGCAGATACTATCTCTAACCAATGACGATTCTAGTGTGCATTCTAGGGTAATAAACAGTTCACCCTTGAATAACGAGGGGTTAGGGACACCAACCCCTCCCCTCCACTGTGCAGTTGAAAATCCGAGTATCACTTTTGACTACCCAGAAACTTAACTACTGATAGCCTATACTGGTGACGGAAGCCTTACTGATAATATAGTCAGTTAATACATACTGGTCATGTGTATTATATACTGTATTCTTACAATAAAGGAAGCTAGAGGAAAGAAAATGTTATTAAGAAAATCATAAGAGAAAATACATTTACAGTACTGTACCATGTTTACTGAAAAAAATCTGCATATAAATTCAACCCGTGTTGTTCAGGGGTCCACTGTGTATATATCATATTTTAGGTGGCCCAGCACCTGAATCCCCTCCCTAAGAGTCTTAATGTGAGGAACAGCCCTTGCTGCCCCCAACCTTCAGAGGCCAAAAGCCCAGATTCTCCTTCTCCCAGCTCCTTTTTAGTTAAGGCTCAGGGACGGTAACTTAGGCTGAGCAGACAAATGCACTCAGCTAAATTCTAATTTAAAGCTAATCCACACAGAAGCAAGGAAAGAGAATATGTTAAGTGGCAGGCTGGCCAACATGTAGTTTCTCGGGCCGGTGGTCTCAACAGCAGCATCCGGTGCAGCCACAGGAGTTCAGTGATGGTGACTGGTCCTGTGATATGATCGATTTTCAGTTGTGATTGCATCTGTATACTCACCCTTATTTATGCCTATTTCCTCAAACTGATTCTCTACCCTTCTTGGCAATTCTAAGGGAAAGGATTCGGTACTCAGAAGGGTTCAATGCTGTTTAATCAGTCTGTAAGGCTTTCAGCTGCTTGCAGCTAAGAACCCTGACTGGTAGCCTGCCAGTGATTTTTTGTTGTTTGTTGCTAATTGGGTGTCTTTAACGTCATTCCTTGTGGTTACTTGAAATTTTTCCCCTTCTCATTTATTCTATGAGCATCTTGGGGTAAATGACTTAATGTTGCTAGTACTTACTTCATAGAAGTGTTGTAGGAATTATATGAGATAATGTGAGACAACACTGAGGTTGTTAAACACTCTTTCACTTACCCTCTTCTAGCAAACTATATAATTCACTTACTGTATTGCTTATTGTCTGTCTGCCCCACTAGAATATAAGCTCCACAAGGACAGGGAGCTTTATCTGTTTCTGTGGGCCTAGAACAATGCCTAGCACATAGTAGGCACCCAATCAATATTTATTGAATGTATAAATGAATTTGAAGTTGCTTTGTGAAGAGGCCTGTGCCCTCAACTACACAAAGAAAATAACATCAGTTCTGAGTTCCAACACCTCCCACCAGCTCCACACATCTATCACCCATCACCCATCCTTGTCTTTGTCGTCTCTGTTTCATCTCACAGAGGGCTCTCCTCTTCTCAGAGGATAACCTTCCAACTGTGCTGGCTTTTTTCCTGTGTTTCTCCCTACTCACTCGTATCCTGTAGCTTATAACTGACTAAATCTTGGCTTAGTCTTTTCTTAAGGAGGGAAAAAACAAACTTAATTTTACCTCAAAAATCCTTCAATCTGGCACCCCATCTCCTCTTCTTTTCTTTATTGCCAAATGTCTTGAGAGAGTAAAAATTACTACTGTCTTGTTTTTCTAAATCCTTAGTTCTACCTCTGCCTCTTAAAACTGCTTTTCCATACTCTACCCCACTACCAGAATCGCTCTGGCAAAGGTTTAATGTGACGTAATTGCCAAATTTCATGATCTTTAGTCAGCCTTCATCCTCTTTCTCAATGGACTTGACTTTTTCTTTTTTCAATTAACAAATATTTATTGAACATGCACTGATTACCCTGCATTCTACTAGGCAGTGAGGATATAGAATGTTAGTAAAAGTCATGTGCAACAAATTATATAACATCATAATTGCTGTAAGGAATTATGTAAAACATTCCTTAGGATTATGGAGAAGCAGTTTTCCTGAGCCAAGAGAAGGGAAGGTATAAGAGAAAATAAGATGACATATTATCAGATAATAAAGGGATGTGCATAAAGAACAAAGACAGTAACATTGCCAGCAGCACAGCAAGGGTGAAAGTGCTTGATATTTTTAAAAATCAGTAATTTGTCTAATAAGACAAAGGTGGGAGTGTATTACCAGATAAGGAGGTATTATAATAGACGAGGCAAGATATGATGAAGTCTGTATTAGGATAGTAGAAGTAGGGTTGCTGGAGAAATATTTCAGAGATAGAATCAGTAAGACTCAGTGCCTTATTTTTTAGTGAGTAAAGGTGGAATCACGGAATGAGACCCAGCAAAGTGTTTGATGCTGTGGAACACCCATATCATGTAGTTCAATAGGCAGTTAGATACAGAGGCCAGGAGTGTGGTCAAGGTTGCAGATAAAATCGGAGGTGGAGATTGAAGTCCTGAGAAAGAGAAGATAAGGTAAAGATATGGACAGTTTTGAAACTAGAGAGGATGGAAGTTTAAGGGAGTCATACTTGAGGAACCCTATCTTTGAGAAGTAGAGAAATTAAATTGCCTGCTTTGGGTGAAGGTTGCTTTAAAAAGTGGTAAAATTTTGGAATACTAATTGTGTGCCTAGAGTATTATTTTTCATTGTTGTTTTCTAGTCTTTGGTCATTAGTTGTTCTAAGTCCTCCAGATCGTCATTTGTCAGTGGCATTGCTTCTTCTCCAGCGTCACTGTCAACCTCATGGTATCTCACCTTTTAGAAAAAATTTTCGATATTACTTTGAATTGTGTTTTGTATTGTGTTGACAGATGTATCTTACATCAGCAAAAGGCCAACAGAATAAAGACGGTCATATGACAGGGATAATTCTAGGGGTTGAGGATACATTTGTGCATATGAAATCCAACTTGTGTATCTTATACTTCAGTAAGGGGTGGTAGACAATAAATATATATGTCAGATGATGATAAATATAATGGAGAAAAGTAAAGCAAGGTAAGAGGAAAGTAGAAAAATGGAGCAGAAACCTGATAAAAGAGAGAAAACGATCATGTGGATATCTAGGGAAAGAACATTCCAGGAAAAGGAAATAGTATATGCAGAGACCCTGAGGCAGGATTGACCTTTGGTGAATTCCAGGAATAGCAAATGAGCCAGTGAGGCTGGAGGTGATGAGCACTGGCACAGGACTTGATGAAGACAGAAGTTTGTGAGGGCAAGTTTGGTGGGGGGAGATCATTCTGAGATCTCAGAAGAGGAGGATAATTCTCAACCAATTAGATTCAAACATCCTCATTTTGTAATAGCATTTCTGTAATTCTGCTTTACTGAAGTATAATTCATACATGATATGTAACTTCCATAAAAATTTCAAAATATAACTTGAGTGCCCTAATTAAAGGAAAGGTATTTATAGCCTGTTTAATATGTGAATTAAACATGTACAAACAACATGTTTTTAATGTGTAAATACTCAGGCAGGACAATACAGGAAGATAAAAATGCCCTATAACACTACCCTGGGGAACCATACTTGTTTTCTGAGAACAACTGGTAATGAGCCTTCTGGCCTTCGTTAGGCTTTTACTCTGAATGGAGAAGCTACCTGACGGTTTAGAGCAGGAGTAACATAATCTAATATTTTTTAAAAATCACACAGCTTCCTGCATGGAGTGAGGCTGTGGGGGGATAGAAGCAGAGAGCCCAGTTAAAAGGCTATTATAACAATCAGGTGTGAGTTGGTAAATTGGACTGTGAGATGACCGTGAAAGAGAACTTGAGAAGTGGTTGAACTTTGGATGTATATAGAAGGTAGAGGATTTGCTGATGGATTGGAGATACAATGTGAAAGAAAGAGGAATCAAGGATAACTCCAGGAGTTTCCACCTGAGCAAATGTAAGGCTGGGAAGAAGTCATTGGGGAAGGGGAGACCAGAAGTTCCCTTTGGGATATATCAAGTTTGAGATGTCTGTTAGGCATCCTGGGAGAAAAGATGTTGAGCTAAACTTTAGATACACAAGTCTTTAGAGTTCAGAGGAGAGGTCCAGGCAAGAGATACCAATTTGGGAATTACTATATTTGTAGTGGGTGGTGTGGTTACACAAAATAGAGATCACCAGTGATTCTCTAGTGGACATAGATTTTTATGTTCATTAAACTGGGGGGTGAATTTCAGAAGGTTGAAACATTGGCATAGAGTATAAGATTTAGATTTAGAATATTAGGGCCTTGCCACTTCTGTAGCCTGGAACCATGGGCCATCTGGGCACATGTCTAATAAGGTTTGCTGAATAAAGAAGTTGTCCTGAATTTGGAACGAGAGGTTAAGTTTTTTGAGTTCATAGAAAAGAGGACTTGGACTCTCTTAATTTAAAGCTTTGAGTAGCTTATTAGCCTATTTAGAAATTTTTAATTTGTTCAGATGGGATAAAGTCAGCATTTTGAAAGGAAAAAATGTTATGCATTCTAACCTTTATACTACATACATTACTTTTATTAATCTTTGAGTATTAGAATTATTAATCATATGGCACTAGTATAATAATCATAAAATTGGTATTAAAATAGCTTGTGTGACCTTAATATAGTTTCCAAAACAAAATGATTACTTGTCAGATCTTTAATGTTCATTTGGTTTTCTTTTAGGAAGATTTAGAGACTGGAGTTCACCTTGACCCTGCTGTCAAAGAGGTTCAGTATAATCCTACCTATGAGACCATGTTTGCTCCTGAGGTGAGAAAACAATATATTTAAGATTCTGCCTTTTGCTAAAGCATTTGAATTATACATAAGTAGATAAACAGTTGGTAAATTTTTCAGAGTTTTCTCACAAGAGTATACTATTTAAACTTTCAAAAACTATGTCCTGTTATATGTCAATTATATCTCAATTTTTAAATAAAAGGAAAAGAAAACATACTTTTAAAAATCCACTACTCTCTATCTACCAACATATAACATCTGATAGAATGGAACGATGTCTTTTGAAAAAGGAAATTTTAAAATATCTGATTCTTAGATGTGAACGTAATTAATATGTTCCTCAATATTGTTAAGGGAGTATTATAAATTAACCATAAGGGAAAAAGAATTTGTTTTATTATTAGCATCCTCAATGCATGGTATATTATGAAACGTCTGGTTACAGATGCTCCTGCGCTAAATGCTAGGAAGAAGTGCCATGCTCACGTGTTTGCTGCTCAGCAGTAGTCACAGCTGTATTACCTGCTCTGGGTGAGACATCTTATGATGGTGATCATGATGATGATGGTGATGATGATGATGATGATAAATGGTGATGGAAGCATAAAGAAGATGAGAAAGGAAAAAAGGCAAAAAACAGTAAAGATTGTCCATTTAGGAAAGTCTTTGTAGAAAAAATTAAATTTCTAGCTATTTCATTTTTAAAAGGGGAAAGAATACTTGACTGAGAAAATAGAGATCCAAAAAAAGGTCATTATAAAACAAAATAAGGCTTCAGTAGCAGGATCTTTAAGAAACTTTAAAAATGAGGGTGAGGAGCCATATTTTATCACAACTGGGTGGAGAAAGAAGTAGTTTTTAATTTTTTGTTTTTTAGCATGTAAGTCATTGTCCCTTTTTTTTTTTTTGTCTTTTTTTGATAAAGCAGAATCATTAAGCTGTTTCATATAATTTGCCTGCTCAGGTTTCTGTAGTCACTTAAAATACGGCAATTGAAATATGGAGCACAGCCGATGATGTCAGTGGTAGTATTTGGACAGTGCTCTAACAGTTCCCTGGGTGTACAGTAAGCCAAAATCTCTTTCTCATACTCTTGAGACTGCAGCACTTTTAAATTTTATTTTATTTTTCTTAAATCATTCTAGCCTATCGAACCTGTAGACTCATATCCCTTGGCACCATTTTAGCTGGCACAGTGAAGAAAGGTAGTATGTTACATGTACGCTTCATGATTTTTTAAATGAAAAGTGCTTCCATAAATTAGGGCCACTAAATTACAGAACAAGAAAATTTGGAAGTAATATGGTATGTGATGTTCCTATGTCAGTGCATTTTATATGAAGTCTGTTTCTCTTTCATTTTTAGATCTTGTGCATAACTAATCAATTGCTGTGTGATTTTAGTTTTCGAAATTTAAAAGATTAAGATTTTTTTGGTGATATTGATGAGGCATTAGGCCTATCATTCTCTTTGTGGAATTACCAATCCTTTTAGTATTCTGGGTTTTTTTTTTTTCTCATCTAGGGAGCCTCACATTCAAAATATAAATTAATTTATGTTAGGAACACTGATGCTTATCGCCAATTTAAGAAAAGAGAGATGAGATTGAAAAGTGAAAAATTACTATTTTTCCTGGTTGCCAAATGAATTGTCTGTTACATAATAGATTATTACCTTTGAATTTTATGACTAGGGTCTGTATAATTTGACAAAGTATGGAAAGGTGTTACCAGGAACTTTGCTTGTTGAAATTCAAGTTCCCATATCTTGAGAATCCATTGTTAGAAAAAGATACAATCCTTCTCCTCAAGCTACTGTTTCCCAGAGATGATATGCTCAGTGTTATTTTTAGAAAGATAGAGACCAGACTGTTTCCTATAATGCCTAAAGTGGTATTCAAGTTAAGGGAGAGATTGTATCTGGTTGTGAAGATAAGAAAAAGTTGCATAGAGGAAGAAGTATTTAAAATAAGCAATAAAGTCCAGGTTAAGAACATGCGATTTGGGGTTAAATACACTGCTTATTAGCTCCGGTATAACCTTGCATTACCTCAGTTTTCTCATAGGTAAAATGAAGACAATTTCTCCTTTACCGAGTTACATGGATACATGCGCTAATGTATGATAGGGTTAGGACACTCTCTGGTACCCAGTAAGCATTTAGTAAGTAGCAGCGCTTGTTGTTATTTATGTTACTATTATTGGCATTGATGCCAGGAAGGCTTTTATGAGGAAAGATTCCAAGCAGAGGAGAAAAGCATTAGCTAAATCATAAAAGATCCAAAGAACAGGAATACTTTAGTCATTGTCAGTAAAGGAGAAAAGGGAGGTAAGACCAAAATGGTAGTTTGTGTAGCGTTGCACAGGGATCTGGGGGCCAAGGTAAGCAGTTTGGTATTGTTTTAGTAGAGGATAAATAGATTTTTGAGGTTCTTATTAAAGAGTGGGATAATCAAAGCTGAATTTGTAGGAAGGCTAATTTGATAAGGGTTTGCATGATGGAAAAGAACAGGGATAGAAACTAATGGAATAAAACTATCATTTATTACTGTATACCAGGTACCATACTGAGGGATTTATATATTTGTGTACCTTATCTCTTTTAGTCTTCACAATAATCCTGTGAAATAAGTACTCTAATCAATCCCTATTTTATAGCGAGGAAACCAAGTCTCAGGTTTTACTACCAGCAAGTAACGTATTTGGGAATGTGAGTTCACATCACTCCTAACGATTGCTCTGTGGCTGGAAGACCAGTTTTGCAGACCATTACAGGGTTTGCATGTTACACCCCTATGCGCATGCTTTGACTTTGCTAGTTCAGGAAATTAACTGAATTGACTATTTTATTTTATAAAATATGTTTTTCCCTCCCAACCAAGGATTTTTCCTAAATGGGCTAACCTAGTATCCAGATAAGCTTTCTCATATTATAGACAAAACTTGAAGAGATAATAGCCGTTGTTTTAGTCCACTGATTTTCTTCATTTCACTCAATCCTTTTTGGGTCTACTTAGAGAAAAGTGTATTTGTTAGCTTTTCTAGACTCACGTAAAACCCATAAGCCTCAAGATTTTCAGATTTAAAATAATAGTACTTTTAGGAATAGAAGATATATCAAAGTTAAAAGGAAAAAAAATCCTAGTTTCTGTTAAAAATCTGGCCATAGGGCTGCTATAAATATTGTTAGAATGAACTTTAGAAATTAGATAGTTCAGCTCTTTTATAGATGAGGAAACTGAGGCCCAAGGTCATAAAACCCACACTAATAAAATACTTCTATTAGTAATATTTAAACTATGCTTTTATGTCTTAAAAGATTGAGATATTCTGCCAATAAAATTGAATGGTGGAGATCTTTTCCAAATTTGTGGAAAATAATTAAGTTATTCAATAGGCTCTTCTTACCTTAAAGTTTGTTTGTAAGTGTTTAAACATTGATGACTACAATAAATATTAATGAAAAACTTACCAGCAATCTAAGTATAATATGATTATTAGTTCAGTAACTTGGGGGGGAGGCGTTCTATATGTAAACTTATTATTATGATTTCATATAATCAGTTTTTACCAGTGTAAGTTTTCTTAATTCCTGTGATGTTATGTTATACTACTAAGACATTGACCCTCAAGCATTCTACCTTCTGAAGACTTTTGAGAATCACTGCCTTACAATACACAAATCTCTTAGATTTATCTACCAGTGTCTTAACAAGTTAAAAATGCTTTTCTTGAGGCCCCTGGGTGGCTCAGTTGGTTGAGCCTGGGACTCTTGGTTTCAGATCGGGTTGTAATCTCAGGGGTCATGGGATCTGTCTGTGTGGGGCTCCACGTTCCATGGGGGGTCTGCTTGGGATTCTCTCCCTCTGCCCCTCTCCCCACACGTGCATGTCCTCTCTGTGTCTCTCAAATAAATAAGTAAATATTTTTTAAAAATGCTTTTCTCCTACTTTATAAATAAATCACTACTTCACTCAGGTGAAAGATGTAAGCATATTCAGGAACATCCTGAGATGTGATCCGAATTATGAATTAATACTTAAATGTATATATTTTATATGGGAGATTAAAATTATAATTGACTATGGTGTACTTCAGTATGGTCTTAGCTAAAAACTGTTAAATACGCATACCTAACTCAAATATGTATTATTAAAATCCCTTGAATGCA
This sequence comes from Phoca vitulina, assembly GCF_004348235.1. NCBI lineage: Eukaryota > Metazoa > Chordata > Mammalia > Carnivora > Phocidae > Phoca > Phoca vitulina. The sequence goes on along the minus strand of NW_022589712.1, from coordinate 50,407,881 downwards.
AATTTACTCTTAAGCTTAATTACCGGAAGTTGAAGAAATTTGGAAGTCAGTTTTGTGTGTTTTTTATATGCTTTGTTTTTATTTTATTTTTTTTAAGATTTTATTTTTATGTAATCTCTGCACCCAAAATGGGGCTCAAACTTACAACCCTGAGATCAAGTGTCGCATGCTTTACTAACTGAGCCTGCCAGGCACTCCTATGCTTTGTTTTGTTTTTTAATGGTTAAGCCAGAATTAAAAGAAGTGCATATTCACAGAGACCAGGAACATCTGGGACACATGATTTTTAAGTAATTGGGAAGAGCTGAGTTCTGCTGAATAACATTCTATCCCTTTCTTTGTTGGCATTTATTTAATGTCTCTGAGGTCAGTTCCAATAGCTGCTGGTAACCAAGGCAGTTAAGGTGAGCCAAAAGTAGATAGATCCTCCCACAACCCAGCTTCCTATTAGATTTTTTTTGTTGTCTCAGCTTAAATAGCTATAAAATGTAGCACATTTAAATTTTTAGACTGCTTTAGAAATAGCACCCATATAAGATATACTTAGCTATAATATGTGGATCTGTATTCATATAGAAATCAAAGTTCCTTAGCACTGAGAATTTTTCTTTAAAAGATGGAGCTGATTTGATATGTATGGCTGATAGAAGAATTGTTCTTTTTTTGTAAAATCTTAATAAAATAAGACTATGGAAATTGTGTTTTCCTTTTTCAAATTGGAAAGTATAAACATAATGATTAACTTATTATATGAGTAACAGTAAGAGTAATGGAGATTTTTATCATTTTAGATTTTTCCCCCCAGAAATGTTGATACTGCTTTGCAGATGATAGCTGACCATATTAGGTAGGATATCTAGAAAACTTTTAAGTCATTTTATTATCTTTAATTTTATGGATATTCCTTGTTTTTGTAATAAATTTCATGACTGAACGAAGTTACTGTAACTGCCAGCATTCAGCAGTCTAAATTTTTTTCTCCCCTACATTTCTACCATTAGCAAGGAGGAACTAATATGAGCTATGAAGTCTTGGCACTATCCTTTATACAATTCAGAATAAATAGTTATGAAAGTTTTGTATGTAAATCAGATATTTTTAAATTGAGTCATTTTAAATATAGAAATGGAAGCTGTCAATATAAAAGAATATTGTAGTAATTTATTTTCTTCTGAAGCAGAAAAAACCATAAGGCAAGTGTAACGATTAATTTCAGATTTTTGTGCATAGTATAATGTTGATATCTAGAGAAGGCAACATTCTGCTTAAGAGAGGATCAATAATTTATATTTATGGCTCTAGAATAATGTATCATAGGAAAGGTGGTTTCTAATGGTAGTGACCTAAGATGTTCTAACATCAAAATAACTTCACCATGATAATAGACCTACAGAGTTCAAATAAAAATATCCTATCTAATTCCACAATTTCCAAAGTGGGAAGTTCATTTTATTCTTTATTTTAAAAGAAAATACAGGGGCACCTGGGTGGCTCAGTCTGTTAAGTGTCTGCCTATGGCTCGGGTCATGATCTCAGGTCCTGGGATTGAGCCCCATGTCAGGTTTTCTGCTCAGCTGGGAGTCTCCTTCTCCCTCACACTCTCCCTCTGTGCTTTCCCTCTCTCTCTCTCTCAAATAAATAAATAAAATCTTAAAAAAAAAAAAAAAAAGAAAAAATACAAAGTTGGATTTTCCCATTACCATTAAATAAATATCATTAAGTTAATAGTGTTTGATATAATCTGGTACTTTTTTACCCAATTTTTTAAAAAGCTGGTATGATTGTACATTTAAGGACTGTTATGACGCAGTAGAATCCTAGACTGGGGGTTGTTCTAACCTGGTTTTGCCAATTAAAAATAAAACTATTGACTCTAGGGCAGATAAAATACATCATCTTTGGCTTTTTTCCTTCCTGCATTTCTAACATAAAAAGGAGACTACCTCTCTAACTTTCCAGGATTTTTGTACAGACCAAAGTAAATAACGTTTGGAAACCATTATGGAAACTCAAAGCATTATAAACAAACAGATAATGATGTACTATTTTGTGTAAGACTTCATAGTGTGACTTTTCACGATAGAGAAATTTTATTTTCATTTGTAATGTCTTTTCTAGGGACTTTTTCAAGCATTTTACTTTTATTGTCTATTTCCTATTCTCTGCCCCCAGTGGGGTTCTGATTAATCTTTCCTTCGTTAGTGCTTTCTATATGCCAGACATTATGGTAAGCATTAAGGATTTTAAGTCTCTACCTTTGAGGAACTCATAATCTAGTGGAGAAGAAACATGTATTTTTTAAAAATTACATCATGGTGCCATTATTGATATAAAAGTCACCAAAAATCATCTTTACAAATTAAAAAAAAAAGTCACCAAAATCCCCCAAATCATGGTTTAGACAAAAATATAGTTACTTTAATTATCAAGAGCAGCGTTGTCAAGTAGAACTTCCTGCAGTGATGGAAATGTAATAGCCAATAACCACATGTGACTTTTGAAGTCTTGAAGTTTGGCTAGTGTGACTGAGGAACTGAATATTTTATTTTACTTAATTTAAATTTAAATAGCCACACATAGACTTAGGTGAGCTGGATTCTTCTCCTTCTGACCTAGGGACTGACAAACAGTGCTAATCAGCCATTGCCCAGCTGCACTGAACCATGTGTGGTGACCATGTTCCCAAATAGGTTACTCAGCCCCTAATGATTTAGAGTTGAAAATATATTGTACAATAATTCTAGTAACTCTGGCTTTATATACTCAGAATTTAAGTTTGTTTTTTCTTATAACATTGCAGTTTGGACCAGAAAATCCCTTTAGGACACAGCAAATGGCTGCCCCTAGAAATATGCTTTCTGGATATGCTGAACCAGCTCATATCAATGATTTTATGTTTGAACAACAAAGAAGAACTTTTGCCACATACGGTAAGGTGATTAAGATTTACAGTTTCCAGTCTGACACATTTTTGTGTGGATAATCTGTTTTGTCTTCTTGCTTTTTAAATTTATTAATCTAGATTCCTTTTAAAAAAGGTAGTGTATTTTCTTAAACACATCTATAAATATTTATACAAATGGGGAGATGAACTAATATTTTTAGCTATCATTCTAAATTTGCTGTGATTTCTGAGTATTAGAAATATTTTGTGGTCTTAAAAACAGAATATTCTCTGTTGTACTTGATAATGAACACTTGTTATTGAATGTCCATCATATGCAGATTGCTGTTGAAGTTAGTAAATGACCAGATAGGGTTAAGAGGTTACTTTTATTTTTAATTCCAGTATAATTAACATACAGCGTTATATTAGTTTCAGGTGTACAATGTAGTGATTCAACAATTCTATACATTACTCAGTGCTCATCGTGATAAGTGTACTGTTAATCCCCTTCACCTATTTCACCCATTCCCCCCACCCACCTCCCTTCTGGTAACCATCAGTTTGTTCTCTCTAGTTAAGAGTCTGTTTTTTGCTTTGTCTCTTTTTTTCTTTGTTCATTTCTTTTATTTCTTAAATTCCACATGTGAGTGAAATCAAATGGTATTTGCCTTTCTCTGACCGACCTATTTCACTTGACCTTATACCCCCTAGATCCATCCATGTTGTTGCACATGGCAAGATTTCATTCTCTTTCATGGCTGAGTAATATTCCATTGTATATATATTACATCTTCTTTATCCATATATCTGTCAATGGACACTTGGGCTGCTTCCATAATTTGGCTATTGTAAATAATGCTGCAATAAACATAGGGTTACATATATCTTTTTGAATTAGTGTTTTCATATTCTTTGGGTAAATAGTAGTAGAATTACTGGATCCTATGGTAATTCTATTTTTAATTTTTTGAGGAACTTCCATACTGTTTTCCATAGTGGCTACACCAGTTTGTATTGCCACCAATGGTGGGATCCGAATCCTTGCCAACACCTGTTTCTTGTGTTTTTTATTTTAGCCATTCTGACAGGTGTGACGTGATACTCATTGTGGTTTTGATTTGCATTTCCCTGATGATGAGTGGTGTTAAGCATGTCTTCATGTGTCTGTTGGCCATCTGGATGTCTTCTTTGGAGAAATGTCTATTCATGTCTTTTGCCCATTTTTCATCGGATTATTTGGTTTTTTGGCACATTCTTTTTATCTTGTTATTTACTGACTGACTTTATTCTGTTTCTCAGATCTTACTTCTGAAATGTTTTCTGTTGTTCACTAAAGGATATCAGGAAATAGAATGGCCACAGATTCATTGTGTTAAATAATTATATCCTATCAGTGGTAGGATTTAAGAAAGTTAACATGCACACAAGATTGGGAATCTCACTAAAAGGAAATGGTCTTTATAATGTCCTTGTTGATAGTTTGTGGTCACTGATACCAGATTTGCTAATAATTTGGTGGTTTTGTAAATTATGTAATTTTACATATGCATGACAATATACATATACATGACATGTATATGTCTTTCTCTTTCTGTAATCTCATGTGTGTCTTTCTCTTTCTATAATCTCATCTGTGTCTTTTTGCCTATTGTAGTTGTGATCTTCTTTATAGTTACTTATGCTAATGTTTCTTTCCCAAAAAAGTAATTGAAAAAGAAAACTTAGAATTTTACAACAGATTTAATAATCACGTCTTTAGACACCAGTAAATTGTCTTTTTTTTCTTTAGTTTTCTTTGCAGTCAGAATTCTACCTCTTCCTTTTATTTCTTATAGAATTTAAGTTCTGAAGAAATTTTTCTGCCCTCTCTGCCATTAACTCTCATTATTATAAGATAGGATTAAAAAAGGTTAAAAAAAATAGTGTCATGTGAAATATGTATTCAGTCATGCTTTTTAATAACAGTTATTTTCATTAAATAATATAAATAAATTTTAAGCTTTTAGGAAAGAGAGAAGAAAAAGTTACCTATAATCCTACTATCCTAAAATATCTACTCTTAGCATTATATTTTTATCTCTCCAAGTTATTCTATACTATAATCATTCTGTACTGAAAAATTTGCATCTCACTTTTTATTCAGTGTTCTATCATAAGCATTTTCCAGTGTTAATTTATAATCTCAGTTTGTCATTTTCAAGAACTATGTAGTGGCTGTACCATAATTTACATAATTATTCTAATGTTGGAAAGTTACTTTTTTCTAATTTTTAGGGAGTAATAATGTAAACTGATTCACTGTAAAGTAGTTTAGAGTTTTAATACAGATAGTCTTATTTATTTATCACAATATATCCTTGGAAACTGGTTGTAAAAAGATTGTCATATATTAGATCATATTTCACCATGACAAGGTTATAATTGACAGTGTGCCAAAAGCTAAGACTGTATACCTCTGAAATCACCTAGAAGGGTTGGACACTTCCACTCCAAAAAATGGTTATCAATGCCTTGTGCCTGTTACTTATATAAGGGATCCCACATAAATATCAAGTATATATGCAGCACATAAAAATCAACTTTATTGCATCATGAGTTTGTTATATTCTAGCCTATAATGAAACAGAATTTTAAAGACTTTGCTTGTTTTCTTAGACTTTAGAAAGGACTTAAGCAATAATTTAGATAGCTATGACTACTTTAAAACAAAACAGAAAAGAAAAAGTTTAAGTTTATCTGATACCTATTTTCCTTCTTAAATTATCCTATAGTAAGAGTAAGCATTAAAACTACTCAGTTTGGGGCTCCTAGGTGGCTCAATTGGTTAAGTGTCTGCCTTCAGCTCAAGTCATGATCCCGGGGTCCTGGGATGGAGCCCTGCATTGGGCTCCCTGCTCAGCAGGAATCCTGCTTCGGGAGAACCCTGCCACTCCCCCTGCTTGTGCTCTCTCTCTCTCTGACAAATAAATAAATAAATAAATAAATAACCAAAAAACCCTACTCAGTTGGCTTTAGACCTGGTTTCAAAAATGGGCCTGTGTTTTTTTTTAATAGCCAGTGGTTTTTACCTCTTCCTTTAGGGGGTGGTGGGTTAAGATACAGATTGAACTATTTAGTGAGTTAAAGACATAAAAAATGAAAGCTAAAACTATCCAACAGATTGTGCCTTAGTGTTAGCACAGGTTAGACTAGTCACTACCTTGGTGGGTGGCCTCAGTGTGTTTGGGTTCAGATTCTACACAGGAATACAATTTCTTGGTGTTTCCAGGTAAGAGTTCTTGGTTTGCACCAATCCCAGGGTGGCCAGAGGGCACCGGACCAGTCTATTCATTTTTCAAAATGCTGTCGTAGACCTGATAGATATATGGAGAGACTGCAGGAGCTCTACACTTAAGTGACAGCATATAATTTGGGCTTTCTGGCTGTCTACATAGCTCAGCCAAAATCCAAATGCCATTAGTGAGCTTCAGGGATTGGTACAGCATGTCCTGCCTTTCCACATTCCTCTTGGCAATAGTATAAACGTTGTTGTTTTGCAATTTGTTGGAAATAGTGTCAGCATTTAAATGACATTCCTTAACCTGAAACTGAAGCTCATTTTTATCGGGAATATCCTTCCATGTTGCAAGGAAGACCTGGTGCTCCATTTTGCCATCTTCTACGGAAAGCACATGAGTGGGATGAGGCAGCTGAAGGAGAAGACATCAATATTACTTTTCACAGCTACCTGCAGTTTATTCAGAGGTTCCATCTTCATGACTGGGCCCAAGGTGTTGAGAGTGAGGGAGACATCAATGCTCTGGTTTGGCATCAGTGGTGTGTGGATGGCCAGAGGAGTGCTCGGGATGACACCAAAGCTATTCTTGTTAAACTGGATTGCAAAGTCTGTCATGTGCTATAGAGCTTTGTTGGTGAAGTTCCTTTCCATATAGATGTGCCCTTGGCGGTGACTAAATGTTCCGGAAATCTTCAAGCCTTTAGCTTTTACTACAGGCAGCCAGACATCCATCAGGTGCTATACCTGTCCCCATGGAGAGTTCAAACAGGTCGTTCAGACCACTGTTGACCACAGCAGGAGTAGGTGAAGGAGCGGAGGTTGCAGACACTGATGAGGGGATGAAGGATTGTCCCACCAGACTATCTAGTCCTCCTCCCAAGAGATCCACTGCTGCCATCTGCATGGAGGACCTGTGGCACATTGACTGGGGGGCCGAGGTCAAGGTTTAAGGTTTAAAAGGTCTCCTAGATGGTCACCTTGAGAGGGGCTGACTGAGGCTGTTCCAGGTTGGTGGCAGTGGTGGTGCCCGCAGGGCTGTCACCTGCATCAGTGCTCCCGTGGCGTATTGGCAGGTGTTCATGATGGATTCCGTGACTTCCTTCCACAAAAGCATTGGGAGGCTAATGGCATACTGAGGCCAAAGAAGCCATGTGGCAGATTAGCTCATCTAGCAGAGTTGGCTCAATAAGATCTGTCTCCTCGGACATCAGTGGCTTCTAAGACAAGACTGCTTCTCTGGCTGTGACAGGGTCCACTGAGAAAAGGCACCAGTAAATATAGCCCCGGTCTTGAAGGTCAGGATTATCAGAATCCTGTGTTGCCAAACTCAAGACTTGCTGTACCGGTTCCTGTGTATTTCATGGTTTCTTGGGAAACAGCTTCACTATGGTAGTAAGCAGAGTGAGCTGCACCTGGTGCTTTCATCATGAAAACCCTCCAGGAAGCTTTCCAGTAACTCATCTGCATTGTCTGTTCTCTCAGCATATTCTCCCCCAATCCAAATCATAGCTGCTCGAGCGTCTGGTTCATCCAGCGAGTCTAAGTTCTCACACAGAGTGGCAGTGATACTTTCATACTTGCTGGAGTATTTGTGAAAGCTGTCCCTGATGGCAACAGTTACCTCCTGGACCACGTAATTTCCTTTGGTCCAGATGAGCTCAGGCAATATGCACACACGGCGCCCTGGGGATCGCTCCACTTTGATGGCCCACCGTCCAGTGGCCCGCACAGCTTTGCGAACAAAGCCAACATCCACCTCTGTGGCATAATCCTTTAATTCTGCCAGGACCTGAGCAGTGTTGGCTTGGAATGCCAAATGAATCATGATGTCCAACTTCTCTAGTTTAGGATAGATGGGATCGTTGTACTTTACAAAGAAGACTTTGATTTCCTGCTTCAAGATTTGGGGCCTTTTTTTGACAATTACATTGCTATTTCTCAGGGTGACAGACTGCACCTCTGGCTCCCCAGACAGCAGAGTGACAAGTGGAGGGGCCAAGTTGTTCAGCAGCATATTGTAGTAGTCCAAGTCCTTGGATAACGACTTTAGAAACTTCACTAAGACTTTTACTGCTGAAAGCACCACTGCTGAGTTGGCATGAGACAGCCAGTGAGGTACATGCTCACAGGTGCTCTGAGCCTTCCGGTCATCTTTAGGGTTGTAACTAGACAAGGCAGTCCAAGATGAAAATCTGACCCCATCCAGTGCACTCATTCAGGGCTGTCAGCAGCTTATTAATGCTCTGTGGGTTCAGATCAGGTAGGTTGCTGTTTGGGCGAGATTCACTGATTTCAGATCATGCTGCTACAGCTTTAGCCTGCACAATGCATTGGATTTGAATCTGCTGTGAGATCCCGCAGAGAATCTAAAAATCCCTGATCTTCCACCGTTTGGGCATTGATATCACGGAGTTTTGCCACACAGACTGCTGCTGTCCTCCAAACATAGGGATCCTCATCCTTCAAGCACTTGCGGAAGGGTTCACAGAGATATTCTGTAACCTTGGGCACCTGGATGTACCCCTATGGTCCTGACGACCAAGGCCCAAATTAGAGGATTGGCGTCTTCACAGTTCTTCACAAAGCTGTTGACAGCCATGATGGCCATGTCTGGCTGACTCGTGGCATAGTTCATCAAACAGAGATGCACAAGCTTTTTTAATTCCAGATTGTCGGTTTACATCTGGGAAGAGAGCTGACATCCTTCCCCACAGTCATGGCAGCAATCACTTTCTTCATAGTCTCCTCCCTCTTTTCTTTCATTGTTGAGTTCCACCTTAATTCAAAGATTTCTCCTTTTTTATTGATTTTGAAGTACTTGGAGTCAGTCATGGTTTTGGATCTTTAATGTGCACCAGAGGCAAGGGGAGGGGTGGAGGCAGCAGCCAGAGAACATGGCCCAAGTGGTGGTGTAATGGTTTCCTGCACGTACCTGAATATAAATATTTTTAAAGGTCTTGTTATATCTTGTCAAATCGCTTTCCAAAAAAATTCTCCTAACTTAACACGGCCACCACCACATGTGCAAGTCCTATTTCTCTTTACCCAAGATCTGTATGACTGTTTTTCCTTTATTTATGTGATAACAGAAATATATAATATTTAATCTCTTTAATTTGTTCCATTTGGACTGCTAGTAAGGTTGAAGGTTTTTCCATATATTTGTGACCATTCTTTGGCAGATTGTTTTTATCTTATTTACACATTGGGATATTAGTATTAATGATCTCAAGGATCTAATAATAAAATTGGTATTATTAGAGACTCTTAACTCTAGGAAACTGAGAGTTGCTGTGATGGGGAGGTTGGTGGGGGAGGTGGGGTAACTGGGTGATGGGCATTAAGGAGGGCACTTAATGTAATGAGCACTGGGTATTAAATGCAACTGATGAATCACCTAAATTCTACCTCTGAAACTAATAGTACATTATATGTTAATTAAATTGAATTTAAATAAAAAATTTTAAGAAATAGAGCCATTTCAAATAAGACTACAAAGGAAGAAAGTAGACATTAACTGTATTAAAAATATAAAAAGGAAAATAAACTTTAGAAAGATAGATGAGAATATCTCAGAACTAAAATGCAGACATAGTCACTTGAAACATAGGATATTAGAAAACTAATTGGACTAAAATTCTGTAGTGTTAGAATTATATCTTGCTCTGTCACTGGCTGACTTCTAGGAGGGCATATAGCTAAATATTTAACTTCTCTTGTTTGTAAAGGGAAAATATTATTGTCCTTTAATTACCTGCGGTGGGAGGCATAGTAGTAATAATGGTGATAATGGCAGTAAAGATTTATTTTACCATAGATGATGTGGAAAAGGAAGAGAGCATAAATTCCTGTGCTCAGAAACAAGAGTATGGCCAAATGAGCTGGTGCTTCCATAGGTATCACAAGAAGTACCAGGGATCTCCCTTTCCTCTCTGCCTCCCATTCCATCCCTCCAGACATACAATGCAGTGTCATTTGTATAGACATAAATCTCTCTCAAGATAGAATTACATTCTAGGTAAATTTTTATGATTGAGATGGGGATTTTTAACATCAGATATGTTGGTCTAAATTTTATGTGAGCCTTATAAAATCTCATTTAAAAAATCCTTTACAGAATACTGTTCTGTACATCAAAGAGACAAAAGATAAAATAACCCATGGGATTTGGACCTGTGATTTCAGAGAGTTTACTCCAAAGCGGCTTTTCTGCCATCAAGCTCTCTCCTCTGGCTAAGAACATATTTTAATACTGAAAAAACTATATGCAATTGAGTTAATAGCCAGGTGGTTAGTTCTGTTCTAGCATATCATGAGAGTGAGTTGAACACCTATATCCTTAGCTTGTTGAAAAGTGTGTTTGATGACAGATCTTTTTCTGTTCCCCAAAAGAAGTTCTCTTTAATCTTTAGCTGGAAAATTAAAGTGTCAACTTTATCCGCTAGGATGTACCCCTTAAAAAAGTGGCTAGTACTTTTATATATTTTATGATTACTCACATAGGTCATAGACCGTAAACTGATTAATGACCTAGTCTCTTTGCTGATTACTGAACTAAAATTACTAAAACTAATTTTACCAAACATATATCATGTTAAAGCACCCCCACTTAAGAAAAATTGATTTGAGTTAATATAGATAGATTTTCTTTCCTTAAGTCCCCAAAGACTACATTTATATAGATAGTAGCTACATATTTTGATCACTTTTTGAAGGAGTGTATTCACATGCTAGTTGATATTCTTACTTAGTTTTCTTGCCAAGGAAACATACATAATGATTCATGAAGTAGAAATGTATTATTTTAAAATTGAGGGGCGCCTGGGTGGCTCTGATGGTTAAGCATCTGCCTTCGGCTCAGGTCGTGATCCCAGAGTCCTGGGCTCATGCCCCATATCCAGCTCCTGGCTCAGCGGGGAGCCTGCTTCTCCCTCTCCCTCTGCCTCTCCCCTGCTCATGCTCTCTCTCTCTCTCTCTCTATCTCTGTGTCTCAAATGAATAAATAAAATCTTTTAAAAAATAAAATAAAATTGAGAGGGAAGACTGTCTTTACAGAGAATAGTGTTTTCAAAATAATAGCTAGATTTTATATAATTCTTCTTAACTCTATTCTGTTTTAAATTATTTAATAGTTTATATAATTTGATAAGCTAAAGCCATGTATTATCTATTACCAAAAACAAAAAGGAAATAGTTTCTAAACTTCCAAATGTGTGATGTACATATATTTGTAAGATCTTTGAAATTTGACTACTGAAGTTTGATATCTTGGCCAGAGAGACTGTTAATAATGTAATGTCAACATGCTAAATTCATCCTATAAGATACTTCTTACTCAGCTGAAGTCCTTTATGGTCCACCCTGAGATTTGGTTTAATTGTTCTTCATAGGAATATAGCTCAGGAAAGAAAGATCGGTCCTAAGTTAAAGAGACCATTTCAACATCTGGGAAGGAAAATGTGAGATGAGTGTATCTGTATAGAAATAAAATGAATTATAAATGGCAAAAATGGAGTCAGTAATAAGTACTTTTTTCCTTCCAGGTTATGCATTGGACCCTTCATTAGATAATCATCAAGTGTCTACTAAATATATTGGTTCGGTAGAAGAAGCTGAAAAAAATCAAGGTAACATTCAAATTTATTTGAAATATTTTATATCTTATATGTATATATACACACATACTTATAATTACTGTCTTGCAGATTGACCTGAGACAGTAGGAAAAACTAGTATTTTAGTAGATTGATTTATTTTTAAGTTGAAACAGGTAATATATTATAGAGCAATATAGTTTAGGACTATTATACTTTAGAGCTTGTTTTTTGCCAATTATGAGGCATGCAACCTTGTAGGGAAGATGTTGGGACCTATTATTCTGGGTTGTTATGAGTACTTGGCTGAGTGCCAACCATGTAGAAATCATTCAATAAATTATAATTAATGTGTAGCAAATGTTTGCAGTTTATCTCTCAACACTAATATCAAGCTACATTTTTACAGAGCAGAACAAGTTTTATTATACATTGTCTATGGAGATTGTCTTAGGGTTGCTTTGAAGGCTGAGTTTGAATATGTTTTAGAATATATGTTTGTGCTCATATTCATTTTGTACTTAGAAGACAAAGCATTATACTCTAAATGCTAACTTGTCACAAAGCTCATCATTGGAATCTTACCCATAAAATAGGCTCATTAGAAAAAGAATATGCTGCTTCTATGAGGATACTTCTGCTTAGCAGCTACAGCTCCTGTATCATCCAGCGACCTTCAGTGTATGAGCTACATTATTGGTTTTTTTTTAATTGGAATATGAATATATTTCTTTATTAGGATGCTCACAAGAAATGACACACTAGCACTGTCCTACATTATTGTTAAAATAGAATTTTGACAAGCCTTTGTTGTAGCACACAACCTTATAAAGGAAACTGATTTGAATTAATATAGGTAAGCTTTTTTCTTTAAGTTAGACCTCTACAAGCCATATCTTTTCTGTAGTTAGATTCTCCATTAACAGTTAAATTGTGATTATGACTCCCATAAACCTTTCTTTTTCCAATTTAATGACGACACACAGCTTGACACCTCCTACTGATCAAATCAGAATCTCAACCAGAAACATCCTCTTTCCTCTTTTCTTTTTAATCTAAGATTTATGATATTAGAGGTCAAATTTAGATTTAGATCACTTAGAAGAATACCAGATTCTTGTGAAACCTTGCTTAATATATATTGTTAAGTTACAAGTGAATCAAAGTTATTAATTACTTACTATAATTTAATTCAGTTTTTAAATGATAAATTTTAATGTATTCTTGCTTTCAAAAGTAGCTTTATCTGGGCACCTAGGTGGCTCTCAGTTGAGCATCCCACTCTTGATTTCGGCTCAGGTCATGATCTCAGGGTCATGAGAGTCATGAGATCAAGCCCTGCGTCGGGTTCCGTGCTGAGTGTGGAGCCTGTTTGAGATTCTCTCTCTCTTAAAAAAAAAAAAAAAAAAAGTAGCTTTATCATTATTTAGCAATGTTAAGTTGCTGGATTCCTTTCAAAAAGTGGTAAAATCCACTGATATACGTCCTTGAGTCATTAAAAGGATTGTGTACCTTGTAGGATTACATAGCCAGGTCTTTTCTTTAAGTATATTAGGACTTGCAAAATATTGCAGTAGTTGAAAGCTTCTCTTCCCAGAAGGTTGAGTTTCTTTTTGTATGGCATGAGTTGGTATACCTGGCAGATTCATATAGATTTTATTTTGTGTTCTTTAATAAATCTTTGGTCATAGGGGCGCCTGGGTGGCTCAGGCATTAAGCGTCTGCCTTCGGCTCAGGTCATGATCCCAGGGTCCTGGGATCGAGACCCGCATCGGGCTCCCTGCTCTGCGGGAAGCCTGCTTCTCCCTCTCCCACTTCCCCTGCTTGTGTTCCCTCTCTCGCTGTGTCTCTCTCTGTTCTATAAATAAATAAATAAAATCTTTAAAAAATAAAAAAAATAAAAAATAAAATAAAAAAATAAATCTTTGGTCACTTGAATAATCACTTTTCTTTAAGCTATATATAAAGTAAGAATTATATATATGCTACTGTTTCTTTAGAAAATATCCATATTTGTGATCTCTCTTTTTTTAATGTAGGTTTAACTGTGTTTGAAACTGGTCAGAAAAAGATAGAAAAGAGGAAAAAGTTCAAAGAAAATGATGCATCTAATATTGATGGTTTCTTGGGACCGTGGGCAAAATATGTGGATGAAAAAGATGTAGCCAAACCCTCAGAAGTAAGTTTTGATGTTTTTCATTGCCAACTCAGGTAGATGCTGTGTGTCTGTGAAGGATATCTATAATAATGAACTTGAGATTTCCTTAGAGAACCAAATGATGACTCATCAATATTTCTCTGCCGTGGTTGATTGAGAAAATAAAGTAAGATTTTTAAATTTTTCTTGGGAAAAGAAAATAATAAAATAAATAAATTTTTCTTGGGAATATTTTTAATTTATCCCCTTCTGATTTATTTTCTTCCATATTTTTAATTAAAATACAATATTGAGCAATTTTTAATAAAAATTTAAATTTCATAAAAATTGATAATGCTATTAAGCTACGGTGTAGCTGCTTTTGATACCAGATACTCAGATAGTAACCACAGAATCAGCCTCTCTGTAATTTTAGAATTGATAGTGGGTTTTATTTGTAAATTATTTAAAAATTTTACCAAATAATCTATATTTTAAAAAAAATAATACTATGAAGTTTTATAAAGTAAAACCATAGAACCCTACCTGTCCTTCTCCATCTCCTAATCCTACTGTCTCTGTGAGCCAGTGACTGTCCTAGGCCTTAGGGATATAGCAGTGGACAAGATCAAGAAACTCCTGTTCTTATGAAGCTTATATTCTAGCTGTATCTTTCATCCATGTATGTCAATCATATACATGTGCCGCTTTTTATTTACATTAGACATTGTTGACTTCTTTTTATTATAGATAGAGATTTACTACTATCCCACCTTCCTTCCACTGCTCCTCCCATAAAAGTTGTGTCAAAAATCTGTAGTCATTGCTTATATCCTCATGACTTAGGAAAAGCTGTTTACTGGAGAACGACATTGTGTATACAAATTGAGTTTCCAATACTAGATTTTCTAACCACTTTGTCTTTTTGTTTACATAATTAGCATAATACAATAAATTTGTTTCTAGGTGTTCCAAAAAGATGGGTTTTGTATAAAATGAGTTTAAAAGTATTAACTAGTACCCATTATGTGTTAATGTCATTTTGTAATCTGTCGAAGAGTTGAGACTGTTATCCCAGGAGACATACTTACAGCTCTTGCTTCACCCAAAATTGGACCTCATTATAAAGTATTTATAACCAGCTTTGGGCACAGTGGGGTTCTAAAACATCCATTTTAAAGTTCACTCCTTAATTTCCTTAGGAAGAACAAAAAGAATTGGATGAAATCACAGCGAAGAGGCAGAAAAAAGGCAAACAGGAAGAAGAGAAGCCTGGGGAGGAGAAGACAATCTTACATGGTAATATAGTTTTTATGCCTCTTCATTTTTATGATAAACTTTCAGATATTCACTCTGTTCTCTGTTCATGTAGTATCAATTGCCTTTACTAATCAGCTGCTGTACTTCACTATATTAAGAATAATTGTATTTGACTATTTGCATCTCAAAAAAATTACAGCAGACTCTTCCATATTCTAATAAAGGAGAAAAAATAGCATGATTAATGATTGCCACAGATGATTCTTTGAAGGGCTAGTGAATTTTTAAAAATAGTAGATAAAGAAGAAATCTAAATTGTCCATAATCTGTTGTTTCCTAACAGATTCTTTCCCTAGTCATTTTATCCTTTTGTTTTTAACCCAAGTCAGATATTCTCCAGATATCCACATAATTCATAACTATTACTAAATTATACTTTAAAAGAAAAACTTTGTTTTTCATGTGAATAGACTGGAGATTAAGATTCTCATACTAATTTTGATATGTGGAAGGAAATGAATATTCAGGAAATGTATTCCAAAATAAATTATAAATAATAATAATAATATAATAATAATAATTAGTTATATTTGGAAAATTATGTAGTTATTATCAAACTGTAAAGAGTAATTTAGTACCGATGTATTGATTATTCTAATGTTAGATCACATATCAAATATTTAGGTTTGATGAGGCCATATTTGGTTTCTCAAACTCCAGTTTTCTTTCCAAGGACACTATTTAATGCTGTGGTGCTTGCAGCCATAATAAAAATAACAGCCAACATCTATTGAGGACTTACTCTGTGCCAGGCAAGTTACTAAATGCTTTATATACACTATGTCATTTAAGCCCCACAAGTGACTTCACTGCAAACTTTGTGTTGAAAGTGTAAAAGAGAATGGAAAAGGAACCTGGAAGGGCGTAAAAGAGGAAGGCAGGGAAAAAGGATATGTGGAAGGAAATGCATATTCAGGAAATGTATTTTGAATGAATGATACATTCAGGAAATGTATCAAAAATGATATTTTTGCTTTAACTTCTTTTCTATCCTGTTTTGCTTCTGGGTTTTTGCCCGTGACTCACAAGGCCCAAGTATTTTCTTTTCTTCCCTCGCTGTAATTATGCTGCAGTGAAGTCTTTTTTATATATCATTAAAATGTGTAACTAAGTAAAAGAAGTATAGATTTTACTTAAAGGTCTGATATTCTCTGGGTAGTTAGAAATTCCAAAATACTACCTCTAATTGTAAATAATAGCAGTGATTTCAAGCAGCTAAATTTTAGCTGACTCTTGGTCTTAACTTCATCAGAGTGTTATTACCTCAACCTTAATAAGGAACAATATCCCTATGAGTAAATTGTTATCATTTAAGGATATAGATCTTATGACTGTAGCTTGTATTTGTTCACTGCTTTCCTTTGTCTTCTTGTTTCAGTTAAAGAAATGTATGACTACCAAGGTAGATCCTATCTTCACATACCTCAGGATGTTGGTGTTAATCTTCGGTCCACTGTGCCACCTGAGAAGTGTTACCTTCCCAAAAAACAAATTCATGTGTGGTCTGGACATACAAAGGTAAGCAGATTAGTCATAGGGATTGACCATGACATAACATTCATAATTCGGTATTCTGGTAGCCCAAGCCTTTCCCCACAAATTCCTGCCACAATCTACTTTTTCTGGGGTACCATGTCAGTGAATAATGGGTTGGTAGTAGCACCAAAACCTCAGTAATTTTGCCTTAGCTCTTGGAATTATCATGCTTAAGATTAGATGGTTTCTGGTTTATAAACTATGGTCATATTGAAACTAATGCAGAGGGGCGCCTGGGTGGCTCAGTCGTTAAGCGTCTGCCTTCGGCTCAGGTCATGATCCAGGGGTCCTGGGATCGAGGCCCGCATCGGGCTCCCTGCTCCGCGGGAAGCCTGCTTCTCCCTCTCCCACTCCCCCGGCTTGTGTTCCTGCTCTCGCTCTCTCTGTCGAATAAATAAATAAAATCTTAAAACAAAAAACTAATGCAGAGACAAGATACTTGAAACTTTTGATGTTGATATTCCTTGTCATCTGTACTATTCCAGCTGATAATTCCCAGCTCTTAGCAAAGAGCAAAGGAACTGAAAAAAAGGAAGAGGAGAGAAAGCATTAGCAACTTGACTAAGAATTCCCTTGGGTGAGAAAGTCAGTATTAAAGGTTAAAAAACATATCTTCAAAAGCTTAGTGTCAATAAAGACTGTTCTTGGAATACTAACGAAGGTTATTCTGGGGCATGATTTTTGGAATGAAGAAAAACAGTAAATTAGATTGCTTACAAATACACTGTCCTTTCCTTATGTTTCATTTTAGCTGATAGTGGAATGTTCCTGTGGTAACTGTAATACCTTTTTATAGGGTGTCAGTGCCGTCAGATTATTTCCTCTCTCTGGCCACTTATTGCTGTCTTGTTCCATGGACTGTAAAATTAAGGTGAGTTTTCAGTAACAGAGTAGGAATGCTGCTGAGCTAGTGCTTTGGTCAAGTCTGTTTCGTTAATGATAAATAAATTTGGGTTTGTTAGCCAATTAGAGGCTAATTATTAGGCCCCATGAATGCAGCCACTTATGAACTCCTTCCAAACATGTTGATTCAAATATGGCTCTGTGGTCCAATTGGCTAGGCTCTTTTGTAAGCTAGATAACTGATTAGAACATAATCAATCACTTTGGTTTTAGTTACATCAATATTTGATCACTAATAATGCATTTTTTTTTTAGAGGTTTTGGATATGTAACTAAGTTCATTTGTTCCTCAGAACCATATGAGGTAGAGAGGACACACGATAGAAATCCCATTTTAGAAAGTAGATAATGCAATTCATCCTTTTTCTTTATAAATGCAAGTGGATACCAAGTAGCAGAAATGCTCCCAGCCTCTTCTCTCAGTTTTTATATTATCGTCTTAGGAAGCTCCACCTTAAGCTAAATTTCAGCTATAGAGTATGTGGGGAAAAAACTCAGTTGCCGCTGCATGTCAGCTTGAACATGGGGAAAGCCTTTTTAAAAAATCTTAAATCTGAAAGAGTAGTTATCTTTTTTTGTGTCTTCTGTGTCTAGATTGTTATGATGGTCAAGAAATATCAACTCTGTAATACTCTTGAGGCTTGGAAAGTTGAATCATTAAAATTTTACTCTTTGTAAACAATTCATGGGTATTAACAATATATGAAGGTAGCTTTTCTTGATGAGAGCAATCATTTAGGCATTTGTCTCTACTCAGTAGTTTAAAATCACAGGCCAACAGTTTGGAGTAAAAACCTTTATTTCCTTTAACTTTGACTTCATACAAGCTATGTTCGTTGAGATTAAGGTCTTTTGACCAATTAAAAAAGCATAGAGTTCAATTTTGTTCACACCCATAAACATTTATTAGGTACCTATTATCTGCAAGGGGCTGAGACTAAAATTTATCAAGGTCTGTCCCTGCCCTCAGGGTAATCATTTCATTATGATGTAAATGATGGTTATAGAGTCAGGTGGAAAGTGTTCTGGTTTCTAAGAGGAAGCATCCTTCAGCAGGAAGGTAACTAAGTAAAGTGTGGTGGGGGAAGGGTGTGTGGGTAATGGAGTATGTCTGAAATGAGTGAATAGAATGGATAAGCATGGCATGTGCTGAACACGACGAGTTTTTGGTTGCTGGAGTCTCAAATCTGAGAGATAACAGAATGGCGACAGTCATAGGCAAAGGATCAGGTGCTAGAGGTCCTTGCTTGGTATGCTTTGGGAACTGAAACTTAATCCTATTGGCACTGGGTGGCCAGGAAGTGCTATCTCTTTTAGAACACTAGTAACATTATTGAGGAATAGATTTGAGGCAGGCAAGAGTAAAGGTAGTTTTAGGGACACCTGGTTTGGCTGTCGGTTAAGCGTCTGCCTTCAGCTCACGTCATGATCTCAGGGTCCTGGGATCGAGCCCCGCATCGGGCTCCTTGCTTAGCGGGGAGCCTGTTTATCCCTCTGTCTGCTGCTCCCCCTGCTTGTGCTCGCCCTCTCTTTCTCTCTCTCTCTGACAAATAAATAAATAAAAACTGAAAGAAAGGAAGAAAGAAGGTAGTTTTGAAGCTATTGTATTAATTCACTTTAGGTGTGATGAGAATTATTAGCCTATTACATTTTAGTCTAGATCATTTTCATATAGCTTCTATAATATTTTGTTACTTCAGAAAGTTAAAAAAAAAATTCCTCTGTACCAAAATGTTATAAACATGGCAGTTTTAATAACCTTTAGTTCTTCTGAAAGTAGCTTATAATATTACATAAGTAAAAACTTTTCATCATAGAAAATATATCAAATATAGAAAAGAATAAGAAGAAAGTGAAAATCACTTGTTTTAGCTCCATCTAAGTTCTCTTGATATTTTGGTGTATCTTTCAGTATCAGAGTTCATATTTGTGTGTGTGTGTGTGTGTGTGTGTGTGTATGTGTGTGTGTGTGTAGTCCAAATGGTACAACACAGACTAGCAGCGCCAAGCATCATGTTCATTGATGCCTTTGGTTAAATCCCCAGTACGCACAGATATGCACACACATAGCTGGCATATGGTTGTTGTTCTTGATTGAAACTTGTCATTTTATCTAAGTCTTGTATTCAGTTTAATATTTCTATGTGTTTTTTCCCCAGCTATGGGAGGTTTACGGAGACAGACGCTGTCTGCGAACATTTATTGGTAATACTTCTTTTCTTTCTGTCTATAAATCTGTTTGGAAAGACTTTTTAAACTACATCATTGACAGGAATGTTACTACACTGATAATGAAGGAAAGTCTTCAAAGACTCGAACTGAGTCTTGAAGAGGGAGTAAGTCCTCCCACATAGAAAAGGGAACAGGGAAGAGAGAACAGCAAAAGCAAAAGTGGTTTGAGAAAGCATGCTGCTTTGGGGCAGCCAGGTATATTTCAGAATTGCCAGGGAGGGGATATGGTGAGAGATGACAAGAGGAAAAAGCAGTATAACCAGGGGCAGAGCATGAAGGACCTTATGTGCCATCAGTGAGGAGTGTGGAATCTATCCAGAGGGCCTTGGAAAGCCAGCCATTCAACAGCTCTTGCAGGAAATTAACTCAATCAGATCTGAAGTTTACAGGGATCATAGTGGCAGTATGGAAGATGCTCTGGTAGGGGTCAGGCCTGCAGGCAGGGAAATGAATGACAGGGTTGTTTCATTGGTCTGGATTAGAGATGATAAGAGCCTGGACTAAAGCAGCAGATGGAGAGGAAAGGAACAATCAAGAGTTAAAATCAGTGAGACTGAGTCACTGGATGTGAGTGATAAGAATGAAGCAGAAATCTAGGGTGACTCCCAGCTGGCTGGCTGAACGGTGATACCATTTGCCAAGAGAGGGAACATAAGAGGATGATGAGGTGTCACTGTTAAATTTGAGCTGCCTTTGGGATATTGAGACGAAAACGTCCAGTAAGCAATTAGCCAGGTGTTGAGCTTTGAAAAGGGGCTCGGAATCGGCAGCTAAAGCATACGAAAGAATAAAATTGAGCAAACTCCTTGAAAGAGAAAACAAGGCCAAAAAGAGAACAGCTTTGTGGCAAACTAGTCTTTTTGGTAGAGAATAGTTTACTGTCTTTGTGAGATTTCGTGTGAAGTCTGGTTACATTTCCAAATTTAACTGTACATTATTGAAACACTATTTGTGTGAATCGTAGTGGCTCTGTTTTTAGATTCAAGTGGGAGTCCGCTCTGCAGCGCTTTGTTAGGATTTTAGGGCCTTGCTAAACAAATAAATAGCCCAGGGTACCATAGCATCCTACAGGAAGACTCTCCACAGCAGACAGGAACAAGATGCCTCTTGTACATGTAGTGGGCTTGGTCTCCATGTGTCTCCCCTGCACCGGCAGGCAGTTTTTCAATGGGAAACAAAATTACCAGTTTTGGAAGATGGGACTCTTGCTGTAGAAAAGAATGCCTAATTACTGTGGCACATAGCCTGATTCGAGTACACTGGTGATGGCTGTCCAGCGCTGCCGTGTGTGGTTGACGATTTGTGCAATGCATGTTCTGTCAGTCTTGGTCTTGATGGGGTGGTAGAAAAAAGGAAGGTTTCTGCTTTCATTTAGCCACATTTTATTTGTCCCTGCAACTTTCAAAAGAGTGGATTGGTCTGGCAGACTGATTTCTAAGCAAAGCACCTTAAAGTTAATTTATTGTCAAAATGCTATTTTAAAACAAAATAGAAGTTAATGTTAGTTTCCAAAAGGTTAAGTCTCTGAGATTCTGAAGTCACTTCTCTGAAACTTGGTAATGGGATCACAGAAATCTGCAGGTATTGAAGAAGAGCTATGATTTCATGAACTTTACAGGGTAAAGTCACTTTGTTTCACTTAGTGAGTAATCTGGAGAATGAACCTCCCAAATGTCACTAGGCCCTCCTCTTTCATTGGCAATAATTGGTCTGTTATGTTTCCTTAAATTCTTGGCTGCTTAGTCATCAATTACGTATATTGCATATTAAAAGATTTCTATGACAAACTAAAAAAAAAATGTTAGATTTTTTATCTTGGTTCTTACCTAAATGTTATGCATCAGAAACACCTAGGGAACTATTTGAAGGGGGAATAAAAAAACCACCTACGTTCCCAAGCCCACACCTAACATATTCTGCATCAGTAAGTCAGGGGATAGGATTCCAGAGATTTTGACTCACAGGGTGGCTTGAAAATGCTGTTTCTTTTATGGTGTTTGTGTTTTAAGAGGAGATACTTCACCTCACCTCCATTTCTTTTGTCCCTGCCTTAGGCCACAGCAAAGCCGTTAGGGACATCTGCTTTAATACTGCAGGAACGCAGTTCCTCAGCGCAGCTTATGACAGGTACCTTAAGCTCTGGGACACTGAGACAGGTAAGAGCTCACTTATACTAATGCCAATACATATTTATCTTATAAATTAGCATTTATAAACGGTGCAACATTGAGTAGTCTTCTGTGGCAAAATGGTGCCTTCTGTAACTGCTGATTCTCATATCCTCGACTGTCAGCTGATATCATAAAATGTTTGTAGAGTTCAAACTCAGCTACATAAGTAGCTCTTTTACTCTGAGACTTTGTTTCCATTAAATACAATTTATAAAGCAAACATCCTGATAGACAAGAAAATTTGAAATCTTCCACAGACTAGTTAATTGATCTTTTTGTTCCCCTCTACCACCAAGCACGCTGCATTGCACATAATAGAAGCACAATAAATGTCTGATGAACAAAATTAAATTTAATTACCCACATTGATTAAAAAGTAAGTCTGTTTACAGACCCATGGGTCAGGTGGTTTTATATATTCACAGACGTTAATTGTATTAGTACATTGTGGCTAGTATAATTTTATATAATTAGAGAACCATCTTTCATCTCACTGAGTTTTAAGGGTAAAGATAATAGCTAATATTTATTGAACACTTAAACTGTTTACCAGGCATTGTGCTATGCACTTGTATCCAGCATCACATCCAATTCTTAAAATAACCCTATAATTACTGTTATTATTATAGATGAAGAAATTGAGGCTTAAAGGGGGGAGCTTTTCCAGAGCCACACAGCTAGTAAGTGGCTGAACTGATTTAAACCAAGGTCTCTCTAATGCCAGAGCCCCTACTCTTACCCCACAGTGGTTCTCAACTCCAGCTACACATCATAATCACTTTATTCTGCAATTGATATAGATTTACTTTTGAAAAAAATATTTTTAATCATAAAGAATCTGTGAAAAGGAACAATATAGTTTATAGTAAAGAACAAGCAGGCTGCCCTTCCCCAAAATGTATTAAGCAAATGATCTCGAAATGTTAATCCCCGGGCTGTCTTTGAAGTGATCAAATTTCTTTTCCTTACTTTAACTTGAGTCTTTGGTTTTAGGACAGTGTATATCAAGATTTACAAACCGAAAAGTGCCCTATTGTGTGAAATTTAATCCCGATGAAGATAAGCAAAATCTCTTTGTAGCTGGTATGTCTGATAAAAAGATTGTGCAGGTAAGTCTTTTTACAGTATTCTTAGTAAGATTCCTATAGTTTATGTTGTATTAGGGGATGGAATAAGGAATATTAACTTGTTTAATGCTTGCTGCTTTTAGGGACTGCTAATGGTCTATTTTTTTTTTTTTTTTTTTTAAAGATTTTATTTATTTATTTGACAGAGAGAGACACAGCGAGAGAGGGAACACAAGCAGGGGGAGTGGGAGAGGGAGAAGCAGGCTTCCCGCTGAGCAGGGAGCCCGATGCGGGGCTCGATCCCAGGACCCTGGGACCATGACCTGAGCCGAAGGCAGCCGCTTAACCGACTGAGCCACTCAGGCGCCCCTTCTAATGGTCTATTTTTAGTAGAAAACAGTCATTACGTTAGAGATCTTTTTCTTCACTTTCCATAGTTCTGAGCTTAATTTTCATATCTGCTCCACTTCTGTCTTTACCTTTTCTCTTGTTTGATATACAGTGGGACATTCGAAGTGGAGAAATTGTGCAGGAGTATGACCGGCATTTGGGAGCTGTCAACACCATTGTTTTTGTTGATGAGAATAGGAGATTTGTGAGCACATCTGATGATAAGAGCCTAAGAGTTTGGGAATGGTGAGTTTCTGTCAGTAGAAAATCTGATTTATGTAATTATAGCAAGCAATTTAAAACTTTGTAGCCAAAGCAAAGCCTGATAATATGCAACCATTTGAATATTTTCACAACTATGATCTCTGGCTTGCCAACCAAGCTGCTTTAAATATTTAAGTACCCAGAATATGGAAATAAAAATTTAGACATACTACGTTTCGTACTCTTGGGGCAGTCTATCTAAAGGTTATATATTTTGAGGCATTTTTCTTGCATTGGTGAAAAGTTTATATTGTGTTGCCTTACATTTGTTTATTAGGTACTTTATTTGTCTTTGCAAAATGACTGATGAGATGCAGGGCCCACAAATGTATAGACTCTATTATTTACTGTTGGGATTGAACATTAGATCCTGGCCTCAGAGTCAACCCAAAGAAAGAAAAAATATTTGGGGCGCTTGGGTGGCTCAGTCGTTAAGCGTCTGCCTTCAGCTCAGGTCATGATCCCAGGGTCCTGGGATCGAGTTCCGCATCGGGCTCCCTGCTTGGCCGGGAGCGTGCTTCTCCCTCTCCCACTCCCCCTGCTTGTGTTCCCTCTCTCGCTATGTCTCTCTGTGTCAAATAAATAGATAAAATCTTAAAAAAAAAAAAAAAAAAAGAAAGAAAAAATATTTAAAAATCTTTTAAGTTTTTAAATGTCTACATTATGATTATTCAGTACTGAAACTGGCCTCATGTCATCACCCATTGTGTCCTGCCATTCATAACACGTAATGGTAGAAAACAAATGTTTTATTTGTAGAGTATGTTGGTAATTTTGCTTTCCTTGAGAGAGGAAAAAAAACTTTTCTAAAGTCAAGAAATACTAAAGCTATGGGCGCCTGGGTGGCTCAGTTGGTTAAGCGACTGCCTTCGGCTTAGGTCATGATCCTGGAGTCCCTGGATTGAGTCCCGCATCGGGCTCCCTGCTCGGCAGGGAGTCTGCTTCTCCCTCTGACCCTCCCGACCCTCCCCCCTCTCATGTGCTCTCTCTCTCAGTCTCTCTCTCTCAAATAAATAAATAAAATCTTTAAAAAAAAAAAAAAGAAATACTAAAGCTAGTTTCACTAAGTGTCATAGATCATGTTTTATCATTTATTTACAAAGAAAAGCATAATAGTCTTTTTGTTCAAGGGAATGTTAGGATGGAGCCCAGCTCGTTTTTATAGTCAGTTATGAAGCACAGCTCAGCCCTGGTTACAGCCTTGCAGGGCCTAGGAAGTGTGACTTCCCACCCCGGAAGTTGTTCTGCTTTAAGAAATGGGAAGCCTTGCGCTACAGCCAGTAGTTTGCTCCTGAAACTGAGTCCCTTTGAGGAGCTGAGCAGGTCCCTAACCATCGTCAGGGAAATTTGGGTAACTGAATGTTCCTTGTAATTTGATTGCAGTTTCTCCCACCCCTTCAAATTGCCCCCATTCGTGGAGAGCCGACTGTATACTTTATGTATAGTTTTAATATCATCCTTAAAGTCCGTGCTTTGAGACTATCTTATAACTGAGATCTTTCTTACTTCAGAAATGATGTTACATGCAGAGAATCTGATATGGACATCAAGTTTTATATGAGTCACCTTAGACTACTTGTACCAGACTCTGAAGATAAACATATACATGTACTTGTTTTGTTTATATACTTTAGCAGTTTGATTATACTTAAACTTTCAGATGTTTCTATCTTCGGATGATATTTCAGCTCCATTTTAAAATGTGGAGTGGTATAAATGAAATTGGTAAATATTTAAATGAAGCACCAATTACAGGGCTCTAAGAACACTTGTGTGTGCTTTCTAAATTAGAGCATTGGTCAGCAAAATATTTTGATTAAATTAAGGGGTAATGTCAGCCTGTTTGTTGTTTTCCCTCCTTGGAGCTTAAGAAATACTCCTAAGAGTCATAATAGTGTGTCATTATAAATGATGACATCCTTTAGACTTCATTTGCTATTGGAACCTTCCTCACTGATCCTCTCGTGAGGGTACGTGCCTCTTCTCCATGTTCCCAGACAACACTTTGCTTCTCACAGTTTTTGGTTTTTTTTAAGATTTTATTTATTCATTTGAGGCACAGAGAGAGAGAGAGCATGAGCAGGGAGAGAGGCAGAGGGAGAGGGAGAGGCAGGCTCCCCGCTGAGCCAGGAGCCCGATGTGGGGCTCGATCCCAGGACCCCGGGATCACAACCTGAGCCAAAGGCAGATGCTTAACCATCTGAGTCACCCAGGCACCCCTGCTTCTCACCGTTTTTTAGTGCTTGCACATTTGTTCCTGTGTCAGCTGTGCTCACAGTGTGTCCCCAGCACCAGCACAGTGCCTGGCACGTCGTATGTGCTAAATATCTAAAGAAGTCAATTACTGTCATAATTATTAATGATGCTACATCTGTTGAGCCCTTTCTGTGTGCCAAGCATGCTAAGCATTTTATGTGAACTCTCTGGTTTAATGTGCCAAAGTAGTCTTATCAGATAGATGTATTTGCTATCCCTGTTTCATAGATGAGGAAACTGATGTAGGTTAAGTAATTTACCCAAGATTCCATGAGACATGAAAAGCCAGAATTCAAACTTGTATTAAGCTGATTCCAAAGCTTGAGATTTTTTTCCAGCTTTACTGAGGTATAACTGACAAATAAATATATTTGAAGTGTATAACATAATGATTTGATATATGTATACATTGTGAAAGGATTCTCACTGAGTTAGCCCATCTGCCACTTTAGATATTTACCTTTTTTGTTTGGTAAGAACACTTAGGTTCTACTCTCTTAGCAAATTGCAGTTACACAATATGCTATTTTAAGTATAGTCACCATGTCATACATTAGATCCTCAGACCTTATTCATCTTCCAGATAAGAGTTTGTACCCTTTTACCAGCCTCATGTAGTTCCCCACCCCAACCCGAGCCCCTGGCAACCAATCTACTCTGTTTCTATGAGTTTGACTTTTCTTTTTTTTAAGAGTGCACATATAAGTGATACTATGCAGTATCTGTCTTTCTCTGTCTGGCTTATTTCACTTAGCATAATGCTGTCTAGGTTTATCATGTTACACATGGCAGCATTCCCTTTTTTTAAGGCTGAATAATATTCTATTATATATGTAAATACCACATTTTCTTTATCCATTCTTTCACACTAAGACTGTTTCCATACCTTGGCTATTGTGAATAATGCTACATTAAACACAGGAGTACAACTATCTCTTCAGCATAGTGATTTCATTTCCTTTGGATATATACCCAGAAATAGGATTGATGGATCATATGGTAGTGCTCTTTTAAATTTCTTGAGGAATCTCCATACTGTTTTCCATAGTAGCTATATGTACCAGTTTACATTCCCACCATCAGTGTATGAGAGATCCCTTTCCTCCACATCCTTACCAGCATTTATCTCTTAACTTTTTGGTAATGGTCATACAGTGTGTAAGGTGATATCTCATTGTGGTTTTAATTTGCATTTCCCTGATGATTAGTAATATTGAGCACCTTCCTGTACCTGTCAGCCCTTTGTCTGTCTTCTGTGGGAAAATGTCTGTTCGGGTCCTTTGCCCATTTTTTAACTGGGTAACTTGGCTTTTTGATAATAGTTGTATGAGTTCCTTATATATTTTGGATATTGACCCCTTGTCAGGTACGTGGTTTGCAAATTTTCTGCCATTTCTTAGGTTGCCTTTGCATTTTGTTGATGGTTTCCTTTACTGTACAGAAGCTTTTTACTTTGAGGTACTCCCACTTGTTTATTCCAACTTCCAGGAGCTTATCTCCTGTGTTTTCTTCCAGGAGTTTCAGGTCTTATGTTCAAGTCTTCAATCCATTTTGAGTTGATTTCTGTGTATGGTATAAGGTAGGGGTCCAGTTTCATTCTTTTGCATGTGAATATCAAGTTTTCCCAACACCATTTAGTGAAGAGACTATCCATCCTTTCTCCATTGTATATTCTTGGTTCCTTTGTCGAAAATTAATTCATTATATATGCATGGGTTTATATCTGGGTTCTCTGTTCTGTTCCATTTGATCTGTGTATCTGTTTTTATACAATACCATACTGTTTTGATTACTATAACTTTTATTTAATTATAGTTAAAATCAGGAAGCTTGATGCCTCCAGCTTTGTTCTTTCTCAGGATTGCTTTGGAGTCTTTTGGGGTTCCATACAAATTTAAGAATTGTTCTAATTCTGTCAAATATGCCATTGGAATTTTGGTAGATATGAATTGGATCTGTAGATTGCTTTGGGTATTTTGAATATTTTACAATATTAATTCTGTGTACAGATCTTTCACCTTGGTTAAATTTATTCCTAAATATTTTCTTGTTTTTTGATGCTATTATAAATGGGATTGTTTTCTTAACTTCTCTTTCCAGTAGTTCATTGTTAGTATCTAGAAATGCAACTGATTTTTTAATATTGAATTTGTATCCTGCAACTTCACTGAATCATTTATTAGTTCTAACAGTTTTTTTGTGAAGTCATTAGGGTTTTCTATATAAAATGTTAACGTCATTTGCAAACAGAGACAGTTTTACTTCTTTTTTATTTGGATACCTTTTTCTTCTGGCCTGATTGCTCTGGCTAGGACTCTCAATACTATATTGAATAAAAGTGGTTAGAGCAGACACACTTCCTGATCTTAGAGTAAAAGCTTTCAGCCATTTACAATTAAGTATGATGTTAGCTGTGGACTTGTCACACATGTCTGTGTTCCCCATATACCCAGTTTATTGAGACTTTTTATCACGAAAGAATATTGAATATTGTCCTTTCTTTTGCATTTATTGAGATTATCGTATGATTTTTATCCTTCCTTTTTGTATTTCATTGATTGATTTGCATATGTTGAACCATCCTTGCATCCCAAGGATAAATTCCACTTGATCATGGTATATGATTCCTCTAACGTACTGTTGAATTCAGTTTGCTAAAATTTTACTGAGTATTTTTGCATCTATATTTGTCAGGGATGTTGGCCAATAATTTTCTTGTAGTTTCTTTGTATGGCTTTGGTATCAGGGTAATATTGGCCTTATAAAATGAGTTTGGAAGTGTTCCCTCCTCTTCTATTTTTTTTGGAAGAGTTTGAGAAGGATTAATATTAATTCTTCTTTAAATGTTTGGTGTAACTCACCAGGGAAGCCATCTGGTCCTGGACTTTTTTTGTTGTTAAGAGGTTTTTGATTACTGTTTCAGTCTTCTTAGTCATTGGTCTGTTCAGATTTTCTATTTCTTCGAGTCTGTCTTGGTAAGTTGCATGTTTCTAGGAATTTATTCATTTCTTCTAGGTTTTCTAATTTGTTGGTATATAATTGTTCATAGTAGTTTCTTGTGATCCTTAGTGCTTCTATATTATCAGTTGTTATGTCTCTTTCATTTCTGTTTTTGAGTTTTTCTCTTTTTTTCTTAGTTTAGCTAAATGTTTGTCAATTTTCTTTTTCAAAAAACCAGCTCTTAGTTTCATTGATCTTCTCTATTATCTCTTTAGTCTCTATTTCATGTGTTTCCTCTTTGATCTTTGTATTTTCTTCCTTCTGCTAACTTGGGTCTTAGATTGTTCTTCTTTTCCTAATTCTTCAAAGTGTGAAGTTAGGTTGTTATATTTGAGATTCTTTTTCCTTAATGTAGGTGTTTATCAGTATAAACTTCCCTCTGGCTTTTGCTGCATCCCATAAGTTTTGGTATGTTGTGTTTCTGTTTTCATTTGTCTCAAGATAGGTTTTGATTTCCCTTTTGTTTTCATCTTTGACCCATGTCTTGTTTAGTAGCATGTTGTTAATCTCCACATACTTGTACATTTTCCAGTTTTCTTGTAATTGATTTCCAGTTTCATACCTTTGTGGTTAGAAAAGATGCCTGATATGATTTCAGTCTTCTTAAAAATATTAAGACTGCCTTGTGGCATAATATATGATCTATCCTGGAGAATATTTGGTGTGCACTTGAGAAGAATGTGTATTCTGCTGCCATTTGGTGGAATGGTCTATATACGTCAGTTAGAACCATTTGGTCTAATGTGTCGTTTAAGTGCAATGTTTCCTTACTGATTTTTGTCTGGATGACCTATCTATTGTTGACAATGGAGTATGGAAGTCCCTTGCTGTTATTGTATTGTTTGCTATCTATTTTCTCCTTTCAAATCTGTTAACATTTGCTTTATGTATTTCGGTGCTCTGATGTTGGGTATATAAATCCTTCTATTTGTTATATCTTCTTAATGAATTGACCTCTTTATCATTATATGATGACCTTCTTTGTCTCTTATTGCAGTTTTTGGCTTAAAGTCTATTTTGTTTGATACAAGTATAGCAGCTACCCCTGCTTTCTTTTAGTTTCCATTTTCATGGGATATGTTTTCCATCCTTTCACTCTCAGTCTGTGTGTGTCCTGAAAACTGAAGTGAGTCTCTTATACACAGTATATAGTTGGGTCTCGTTTTTTGTTTTTGTTTTTGTTTTTTTATCCATTCAACTAACTTGTGTCTTTTGTAAATTTAGTCCATTTACATTTGAGGTAATTACTGAGAGGTCTGGACTTTTACTAGTGCCATTTTGTTCATTGTTTTCTGGTTATTTATAGTTCCTTTGTTCCTTTCTTTCTTCCTCTCGTCCTTTGTGATTTGATGATTTTCTATAGTAGCATGTTTTGATTTCTTTCTGTTTCTCTTCCGTGTCTCAATGATAGGTTTTTGCTTTGTGGATACCATGAGGCTTACATAAAACATGCAGAACTCGAATTCTTATTCATATGGCTAGATAGTTAGATGGATGAAGGGTCTGGTGGGGAAAGAAGATAACTTGGATCCAGTTTGATTAGTCAGAAGGAAACGTGAGGATCAGTCTTGCTACAAAGACAAGTAGGAAGCAAAACCAACTCAGGATCCCTGGAGCTATCCTTTACCAGATACAGCCATTCCTGAAAGCGATTACTAGTGTTACTGGCAGCTTGCAGAAAGGGAGGCCCTGACCACCTCAAAGTGAAAACTGACCCCAGCAATAGGAAAATTCTTATTACTAGGACCTTCACACAGGTGGTGTTTGCCAAACTTTTACACCCTGTGCCTGCTAAGAGTAGCACAATGATACAAGAAAACAAACTAAAGGAAACTTGGTTGTAAAGGAGAATAAGAGATTATAATTAGATACTGAACAGCCTATGGTAATGCTGATTGGCTAAATTCATGAGATGTCATAGACATGTTTTCTCCCAAAGGTATTTATTATGTTAAAATATTTTTAGAAGAAAATTTGACAGATGTTGATCCTGTTTATCTTTTATCTTTAAAATTTCATAGATTTTTATTAAAGTTTTTTTCAGTGATTTCAAAATTTCCAGACTGAAGATTATATGTAAGATATAAGTTACTAGCTTATTTATGGAATTACAGGTTCTAATTAGAAAACAGTGTTGTGTTTATTAAATATAACTATGCCGGGATGACTGGGTGGCTCAGTCGGTTAAGCGTCTGCCTTCGGCTCAGATCATGATCCCAGGGTCCTGGGATCGAGTCCCACATTGGGCTCCTTGCTCAGCGGGGAGCCTGCTTCTCCCTCTGCCTGCCGCTCCCCCTGCTTGTGCTCTTTCTCTCTCTCTCTCTGACAAATAAATAAATAAAATCTTTAAAAAATAAGTAAATAAATATAACTATGCCTAGCAGACATTTTCACTAGCAATAACAATGTTCATAGAGTGTGCAGACCCATTTCTTGTTCTAGAGCTCATTGTACCAAGAGTCCTTGAAATAAGAGATCTGTATACATTTTTTTTGTTTACTTTTAGGAAAACATTGATTGATCTGAACCTAGACTATGGTTAATTTAGAAATGCTCTTATGTTTTAATCTGTTATTGATTATTATTGGCTAATAATTTTATATGAGAAGGGAAAAACAGTTGAACCTTTTTCAGACTGAGGTTCTTTTGAGTACATTTGGGTCATTTTGAATGTCAATTCTCATTGGTACTTTAGAGAGGTATAAAGGGTTGGAGATTTGATAAATGATATTGTTCCCCAGGTTACACCTAAAAATACTTTCTTCTAACCAAGACCCTCATAGAAGTTTTTTTCTAATCATTTGCTTCTTCTGGATGAGTAGATAGATGGATAGAGAAAATCCTTACTTAAAGGCAAATAATTACTATAATTATTGTTATCATTTCCTAATTAATCAAAGTTTTGGAACTTGAACCATAGTTAGAAATTGATATTGCTGCTTTATATTCTGTGTTATTCATCAGATTACATTTTCCACACATTACTCTGTAAAAAAAAAAACCATTTCTGGTCACTCATGAAAAGCAACAAGACCAAAATTGTTCAGAATTACTAAAAAGTTTATCATGGAGAATATTAAAAACAAAAAGGCATTTGGAACTTTTCATGGTTCTAGATTTAGGTGACTAGTGTTGGATTTTTGTTGTGTTTGTTTTATTCTTTGTGTCACTCATATAAGAATTTCTTTAATGCATTTTTCTCCTGCACCATACACATTGAGAATAATAGATGTCCAGGTACCAAGCACTTAATCTCCCTTACCCATCCAGAAATCTCATTACTTCAGGATGGGTTCTGCCTGCTTGCAGATCCCTATACAGCTTCGCCTACTATCCCCTTGCACTGCTTAAGGCTCTTTAATCCTCTCACCTGCTTGCAGTTAACCAGTTAAGGCTGAAACTGGCAGGTAAACTACCATAGGCTTGCCTCAGACATCTTGCTCCTGCCTACATCGTACATTTTTAGATGAGTTTATTGTCAGAGAACTTCAGTCACAGACTTTTTAACATAAAGGCCAAAGTTTAAGTCAAATAGAGTTGGAAAACTAAATCACTAACACTGTTATAATTATCACGGAAAGGCATTTGTGAAGTACAAGATTTGTAATAAGCAACGGGATGCCATTTTGTGATTTTCCTTCCCCCAGGAAGTTTCATGAAAAGTTTGTTAAATATATAATCTCAAGAATATCTCTTTAGTTTCAGAGATAATTCTTCTGAAGGTACTTTTTAAAACTTACTTAATTCTGATAAGCTGTTTTTAAATTTTAGGGATATCCCTGTGGATTTCAAGTATATAGCAGAGCCCAGTATGCACTCCATGCCTGCGGTGACTTTGTCTCCAAATGGTGAGTGAGTAGGTAGAATGTGGTTCTAAATGAGCCTCTAAGACAGAGTGTGATTTCTGTATTCAAAAGAACTTTGGCCTTTTCCTCCTAGGGGACGTCCGTCACAGGGCCATACTTGTATAAGGGAACCTTTCCAATATGAGAAATAGTCACTGGTTTTCCTCTGTGAGTCACCTCACCCATTCTCTTGTTTTTAAAAATAATAATAATAATAATAAACAGTGAATTGCAGCTCACATTGACAGAACACCTAAGGATTTCCATCTGAGGATCAGGTTTTTTTTTTAAAAGAATTCTCCTTCCAACAGAATCATGTTCAGTCATTTAGTGACTTATTGTGAGCTCTTTTTCTTTCAGAGGAGAGAAATTTTGATCTGGTTCCCCATAATAAGAATACTTTCGCTTCTCAGGCAAAATAAAAAAGATAAATCCATCTACTACTGTTTTCTGTTCAAAAGTGCATTGCCTTCTAAGTACCAAGTAATTTGTACTACAGATACCCTGACAGTATACCGATAGAGTTGTAGCTCTGCACGAGGGTATTAGAGCAGAGGGGCTGATGTTTGGGCAACAGTGTCCTCAAAGCCCCTGTTAACGCCCATAGCTCCTGTGAGTGTGGAGCAAGGAAGGAGGCAAGAAATAGTTTGCTGTTCCATCGAGGCGTCTGCCACCGGCAAATCAGTGATCCTTTTTGTCAAGTACCCTATGATTTTTATGAGAAGAGCAACCTAACCGGGTCCTATTTTTGATAAGGACTGCATTGAATACTGTCACATTTGTCTCTCTGTATCTACACTTTATGTGGTATATTTTTACACTACCCATTACAAATATTGTGCTCATCTTGAACAAGGCTATTTACCCTCTCAGACTGAATATTGTTAAGAGCATTCCCTTAGTTAATAATGTCTGCAAGTACATCGGATGCAAGAAGATACTACAGTTCAGGCTCTAGAGACTTTGGTGAATCTTGGGAAGATAAAAGCAATTTGGCCTTTCAGTAACAGTTCCAATAATTTTTTTAATCGTATCTCTTTTTTTGTATGGTTTTATTTAATAATCCTAGGTTTTCTCACCTAGTGTTAATCTTTCCTTTTTCCGTAATTAACACAGATAAGTCTCTTTTACCCAATGGTTCTCTTGTCTGTACTTACTCCAAATTAATTTCATTTCATAAAATTTTACTTAAGTTCTGTTAATGCTAAACTCAGAATTTCTGTATATCCTTATTCAAAGAAAAAAGCTTTTATATGAAGAGTGCTCGATGATACGGGATTATTCGAGCAAAATCCATTACTTCTTTATATATAAATCCCTCTTGTCAGTGACAGATTTGTAACACTTTACAAATGGTATGGTAAATTCATTTTCCTATTATTATAAAGTAATTGGGAACAAAAGAATATTAATGTCTGAACATATTTAAAATAGAGTCATTTTAGAATTTTCAGTCTTGCTCTAATATGTCTCCTTTATTGAATTTACAGGGAAATGGCTAGCATGCCAATCAATGGACAACCAAATCTTAATTTTTGGAGCACAGAACAGATTTAGATTGAATAAGAAAAAAATTTTTAAGGGCCATATGGTAGCGGGTTATGCTTGTCAGGTGGACTTTTCACCAGATATGAGGTAAGTTTAAATCTTCTCTTATGTTCTCATATTCAAATGTGGTGACATAAACTAATGTCATACAAATAATAACACTTTAAAAAAATCACTGTCGGGCACCTGGGTGGCTCAGATGGTTAAGCGTCTGCCTTCGGCTCGGGTCATGATCTCAGGGTCCTGGGATCGAGTCCCGCATCAGGTTCCCTGCTCAGTGCAGAGCCTGCTTCTCCCTCTCCCTCTGCCCCTCCCTCTGCTTGTGCTCTTCTGTCTATCTCTCTGTCAAATAAATAAATAAAATCTTTAAAAAAAAAAAAAAATCACTGTCACATATGTAATCTCATGATAACTGTGCAGATTGTCACAGTGCCTGATGGAAAGACAAGAATAAGTTATGAAAACTACATTTGACTTTTTTAAGTTCTTCAGTGGGTCTCTTTATCTTCCTTAGTCCTGTGCCCTGTAACCACGTCATAAGTTCCTGTCTATACGGGCTATGCCTTATTTTCTCTCTGCTTTTCTCACAACGCTTGGAGGACTGTAATCGCTATATGGCTGTGATTAAACACTGGCAGAATTAATTCTGTATTGCAGTGTTGACATTAACAACTTCACTGCAGCTTTTCTGTGGTGAGACCTCAAATCCAGCTCTTAACTCTTTCTAGGCTGCACTGTATTCGTGAAGCCCTATAGATAGAGTCTTTCTATGAGTGAAACTCTGCATTCATTCCCCCATTCTTAGCTAAAATATGTAGGTAGAAGTAATCCAGAAATCTCTGTAACCTTGTATGTTTAGGCTGGGATTTGTACCTTAGACTCCTACGAGTCAGTCTTAGACAATTTCAAAAGATGTTGAAACCAGGAAATAATTATGAAGGTGGTCGAGTCTAACTACGGTAGAATGGGTGTTCCCAGGCTCTGTGAGAGGCTGGTTCCCCTACCCTGTTTCTGACTGTCTAAAGAGTGACTTGTTAAACTGCTTTTATTGTGGCCCCTGGGTTTCCCAACCTTCCTGGTTAATACATTTTTTTTACTCACAGATTGGTAGCTCAATGGGGAGATTTTTTTGGTAGAAGTTTAAATTATAGACAGCTTTATGCTCTACCTTGTTATTCTCACTGAGTATTGTATATTCACATTGACTTTTTGTTGTTGTTGTTACTGTGAAAAAGATAAACTCTCTGTTCCTTATACACTTTGTCAGTTTAAGGTGTTTGAACAATTTGAATTTATTTCTCTTCCCATTCTAGCTATGTGATTTCAGGAGATGGAAATGGAAAATTGAACATCTGGGACTGGAAGACCACCAAACTCTATAGTCGATTTAAAGCTCATGATAAAGTGTGTATAGGTGCAGTGTGGCATCCGCATGAAACATCTAAAGTCATAACATGTGGTTGGGATGGGCTCATTAAATTGTGGGATTAACGAGATTAATCCTTAGCTAGGGTCATTTTTGATCCAATTTCATATTTAACTATATTTAATTATTAAATGTGTTGGATGACAACTTGATTTACA
This sequence comes from Phoca vitulina, assembly GCF_004348235.1. Classification (NCBI taxonomy): domain Eukaryota; kingdom Metazoa; phylum Chordata; class Mammalia; order Carnivora; family Phocidae; genus Phoca; species Phoca vitulina. The sequence continues at coordinate 50,371,870 of NW_022589712.1, read as the reverse complement.
AATTATGATTTCCTTACATGGCCTTATGAAGTTGACCCATTGTTTAAAAATATATATATATTTTTTGTAAATTTGGCTCATATAATTTCATTGGCAACTTCATTTTGTTCTTTATAGATATTATTTATACAGAGAATGACCATTGACTTTCTATGTGGTGAGTAGTTGTTGGCAGGCAGTTTGGGTTTACCCCCCTTGACATACTGAAAGGATCTCTTTGGAGTTGAGGAAGAATCCCTGGTGGATTTGGTGTTTTAAAGGAGGTAATACAATTAATGACAAATAATTCTGAAAGGCACCATGTTTACCTAAACTTCAACAAAAAGGGAAGTAAGGAACAGGGACGATGTTATTTAATGTGAATCTGAAAGAAGGTAAAACCACCCACAATTACTGTTCCCATTATTTTGGTGGGTCAAGTTCAAATCTTTTGGATTCAGGAGTTCTATTTTTTATGACATATATCGTATGTTTACTTTAAGCCAGCAATCTTCTCTGACTGCAGCATTCCTCTCACTATTAAACAATGGAAAATAAACAGTCCAGAGTTGTTTCCTTGGCTTTCTTCCCAATCAGTATAGATAGGACTATATATAAGCAGAGAATTATGTTATTTTGAAGGTGAAACTCAAGAGAATTGAGTCAAGACTTTCAGTTTTATTTGTATTTACTATCTGTAAGGACCTGGCTACACTTCCAGAAATCAGGATCTCCTAGGTCATCGATTCACAGATGTTACTACTGAAATACTCCTCATAGGAGCTAGGGTATGAGGGCATCGTCCAAAATGTCAACTTGTAATTTCTTTGAAGTGGTATGTTTTATCTTTAAAATTATTCTGATTTTGCTTATGAATATATGCAACAGAACTTTTTAAAGATTAGAAAAATTTTTAACTTCTTTCCAAATCTTTGAATAAAATTGACACTCCAGAAAGATGGCTATGGTTCCCCTGTTTGAGAAGCAATAACTGGTTGGTTTAAAAAAAAAAAAAAAGTTTAAGAACTTCAGATTATGAAATCAAGATAGTAGCTAACAGCACTTTGGTTGACAAGCCGTTTCTCCTGTTTTATTACAAATCTCTGTAAGATATTTGAATATTTGAATGTGCTTTGAAATATTTCAGTACCATGCTTCAAAACATTGGTTCATAAGCTGCTCAGAGTGCCAACTTGGAGAACAAAATCATGTTGAATGTTGATATCCTAAGGGCATTAGCTCTGAGCCCTGGACTGTCAATAGCAATTCATGCTTCTAGTGCTTAGAACTTCCATTTTTAAAAATTAATTTTTAAAAAGGCCTGGTATAGATGACCTGGCACTATGGCCACATATAAATAAATAGAAGATAGAAAAAGAGAATTAAAAAATGGTAAGACATGTTATTTTGGGGCACACAGACACTCAAAGAAATGAGAATGCACTGCCTGGCTGCTGCCTTTCTGTATCTGCCGGCAAGAGTAGCTGCACTTCCTGAAGAGGGAGGAGGAGTTCACAGAATACCTTTTCTTTAGTCCCAAACCACTGGTTTTAACAAATGTGAATGATTGAAATGTAATGGGACAGAAAGAATTAATCATACATTTAAACTATCTCGTTCAGCATCAGTATTGTATATGTTACAAATCATAATTTCTAAATCTGGTTTTATTTTATTGTGTTTTTGACTGTTTCTAAACTAAGTAACTGTACATAAAACTTGTCTCTTTTTAAAAAAAAGATCATATTTTTAAATAAAGCATTTTTTCTAGAAAGTGTTATCAAAATTTTCATTCTTAGTCTTAAGTCTTAACTGTTGAGACAAATTAAACCATCTGCAGATTTTAAATGGGTCATTTTTATTTTATGGGGAGAAATGATGCTTTAGAGGTGGGGGTGATATATTAATATGGTATGTTAATGGGTTTATTCTAGTTAACTAACAAAAATACAGGGCATCGCACTGAGAGCACACAGATTAAGTCTAACACATTCTGTATTTATTCACTTAGTGGTGGCACTGAGTTAGGATTGCACCCATTTCAGAGTACACAAATGAATGGGGTTCTTTTCCAGCTTAAAAAAGTCTCAAGATCATGTTGTTACTGGAATTAAGTGGTTACCTTCTGGCCCTTTTCCCCACTGCAACCTTCTTATCACACCCAGGACAGATTTCCTTCCTAAAGGTTAGAATAAAAGTGATGCTTTACTGAAAGTTTTAATCAAGTGAATATTTAAATATTGAAGCACAAACTGGGAATATTTTGTCCTTATAAGGAGACAGTTTTAAGACAAGGAACAGGGAATAGCATCAAACAGGCACTTCTCTAAGTAAAAAAGTATAGAGTGATTCTTGACAATGCATCGTGAGGCTGGTCGATGTCCTTATTAGCATGTTTATAAATTACCCAAAGGAGAATAATGACAGTGAAATATTAAACACTTGAATGACAGCCGTAAGGATTGAGCACTAGTAAAGATTATAGAAGGCTTTCCTTGAAGAACGGTGTTCCTCGGCACAGACTGAGAGCCATCTGCATCAGAATCACCCAGAGATGGTGTTGCTCACTGAGATACAGAAGAGAAGAAAATGGAGTTAGTTGGAGGAGCCATAACGAATTCAGGTATGGGGAAGGCACGTGCGAAGGGCCATCCAGGTCCACGTATCCAGCAGCAGTATTCAGTTTGGGTCTCAAGGTGAGACCTAGGGAACGCCGATGCTGTGTGCCATCAAAGATGCATGTTTTCCATGTTTTGACATCTCTGAAATTAGGGCTATGTCTTAAAGTCAGTGATGTGTCATGGTTTAATTGGCAGCATTTTCTCTTAGTGGATCATACAGTAATCGATGAAATATAGTAGAAATAAGGCAAGTGCCAAGGGACCTACGAAGGAGAAGAGGTGATCCAATAGAAAGAGCCACAGCACGTGGCTCAAATTCATGAGAGCCCATGAATTTTCAGAGAACACCCGTGTTCTCAAATGTTCATTTGATCAATGGGTAAGTAAAATGAATGAATGAACAAAAAATTGCAACTAAGAAATATATAGATATTTATATTAATATATATTTGAATGTATATTAATGTGAATATACAAAAATATGTGTATATTCATTCACTGGGTCAAACTCAGCACTTTTAGCAAGATCCCTGGTTGATAGACACACTAAGAATGAGAATCAGTGCAGTAGAGTCTATCTTGAGTATTTCAGAAATGGCACTGTTTAGTACACATAGGAAAAATTTTGATAACCAGAAATAAATACATGCATGTGTGCATGTATTTACATGCATTTATGTATTGTGTAAATACATGTATTTATGTATTGTAGGTTTGTGTATATATATACACGCATGTATGTATGTGAAGATATGTATGTATATACATTTTCTATATTTCTATGTTCATAATCACTTTATTAATTGTAGAAACAGCTATCTCAACCTAAACACGGCCATTTTATCTGGAACTTAAGGGAAAAGCCATCACAACTTGCAACCAGAGTCCTTAGAGTGGCTTTATTTTTAGTGACAAAGAGAGAACTCCTTTGCTTGCACAGCTTCCTGGAACTGCAATCACAATCTTTAGGGGAATTTTCTAGCTCCCCACATCCTATTCTCCACCCTTCAGCTTTTGAGATCTGAGGGACTAACTCAAATCTCAAACATTTTTTAAGTACATGTCCCAGGACAGTGCTAATAGAAAATGTGAGCCATGTGTGTAACTTTTTTTCATGTGTACAATTTTTAACTTTCTAATGGCCACATTAAAAAAAAACAGGATATTAATTTTAATAGTATATTTCATCTAATGAAATATATCCAAAGTATTATTTCAACATTCAGTTATTTTTTTTAAAAGGTTGATTTAGGGATGGCTGGGTGACTCAGTTGGTTAAGCGTCTGCCTTCGGCTCAGGTGATGATCCCAGGGTCCTGGGATTGAGTCCCGCATCAGTCTCCTTGCTCGGTGGAAAGCCTGCTTCTCCCTCTGCCTGCCGCTCCCCCTGCTTGTACTCTCATGCTTTCTATCTCACTCTCTCTCTGGAAATAAATAGAGCATGAGCTGGGGGGGGGGGAGGGGCAGAGGGAGAGAGAGAATCTCAAGCAGACTCCCTGCTGAGCACGGAGCCTGATGTGGGGCTTGATACCAAGACCCAGAGATCATGACCTGAGCTGAAATCAAGAGTCAGCAGACGCTTAACTGAGCCACCCAGGCGCCCCTCAATTATTTTTTAAATAAATATTTTACTTTTCTCATACTAAGTCTTTGAAATCTGGTGTATATTTCACACATAACAGCATGTCTCAATTTAGACACTAAATATTCATCAGATATTTTACCTGTTTCACACCAAGTCGATTTACATGCCCAAGTTGTTGCAAATATATCTGAGTTTTCTAATAATTGAATCAGGTAGAAGTTTTTAAATTCAAGTTACTTAAAATTCAGTTCCTCAGTCATATTAGCCACATTCTAAGTGTTCAATAGCAACCTGCAGCTAATGACTGCCATATTACACATAATAGGTCTAGCACCACTTTTTACACCCATAGCTCAAATATTCAACTTTACTGCTTCATCTTCAGACTACTCAAAATACGTTAAGAATATAAATTTTTCTGTGCTACGTCTTGGGTAGTTTCCTCAGGTATATCTTTCAGTTTGCTTTGCAGTCTCTTCAGCTGTATCGCTTAATCCATTAGATCTATTCCAATGACTTTCCTTTTATGGAAGGTCTAGTTATACTTTTTTATATTTACCTGTTCTTCATATATCATTTTCTTAAGGTTTCTTATATAGTCTTTTATGCCTTTTTTTTTAAGATTTTATTTATTTATTTATTTGATAGAGACAGCGAAGAGAGGGAACACAAGCAGGAGGAGTGGGAGAGGGAGAAGCAGGCCTCCCACGGAGGAAGGAGCCCGATGCGGGGCTCGATCCCAGGACCCTGGGATCATGACCTGAGCCGAAGGCAGACGCTTAACAACTGAGCCACCCAGGTGCCCGTCTTTTATGCCTTTAATCATTTTAAACAATTTATATTATACTTTAAGACTTGTTATGTCAAGTTCTTGGGCTGAAAACCCCAGCGTTTATTGTGTATGTCAACTCTACCTCATGGTGGGCCACTTCCTTGTCAGTTGTAACTTTTTGTTAGGAATTCATCTTAAATGGGTCTTGTTTTTTCTTTTTTGAAGAAATCCTTTGTAGCCTGAGTTGAAGAGCCCCTTCACAGTCGTTTTACATCCGTTTCTGCCATATACCCTTATGTATACTCCCTCAGTTTTTTTTTTTTTTTTTTTTAAAGATTTTATTTATTTATTTGAGAGAGAGAGAGCACATGAGAGGGGGGAGGGTCAGAGGGAGAAGCAGACTCCCTGCCGAGCAGGGAGCCCGATGCGGGACTCGATCCTGGGACTCCAGGATCATGACCTGAGCCGAAGGCAGTCGCTTAACCAACTGAGCCACCCAGGCGCCCCCTCCCTCAGTTTTTTATCTTCATTTCTCAGCTTCTGGTTTTCTTCACCATGAGATTAATATAAATTCAACTCCGTAAACAGGCCAGAGGTTTCAAATTCTCATGGGAAACTTTTAGTTCCTCCCAGAGCTACAGCAAGGATAGGCTTTCTTGTGCTGGGGGTGGGGGTGAGGGAGGTAGGATTTTTAGTTCCTCCCAGAGCTACAGCAAGGATAGGCTTTCTTGTGCTGGGGGTGGGGGTGAGGGAGGTCGGATTTTTAGGACTCTTGCACTGAGGTAATGTAGCACGCCCAGGGTCCCATCCCACTGTGCAGGTGTCTCCGTGCCGATCCTTGCCCCCACACAGCCTTATCTCCAGTGCTTCAGGCCTCTAGCACCACTGGTACACTAAACTCCTAGGACTGCTGCCGAGTAGCTTCCTGCTCTACCTACCTGTCTGGTTCTAGGCTCCCTCTGAGCTTTGTGTGTCTGAAGATTTTTCTTTCTTGGGCATTCAGCCATACATATAAATGTATATGTACACGTGTGTGTGTGTGTGTTGTGTACACACTCACGCTCACACATGCACATACGGAAGGATCACCGTAGATATACATACTTAATCTAGTATCTTCAGATGGTGCCACTTTGTTAGGATATTCTGTAAACAGATGTATAAACCAGTACAGTCTGAAACATTCCAGTTTTTAGAACCCTGTGAGTTTAAGCTGTTCTCCAAAGAGGTACTTGGCCTGAGGGCACTTCATTTGATTGGAGAACTATCATCACAGATTCCTCTTTTATTCGGGCCTTTTCTTCTGAATAAGCACATCATTTGGATTCTTCTGAATTTATCCTAAGGCTTCCCTTTATAGCACACAAATGAAGAAATTACCCTACCACTGTCTAAACCATCTCTAATCACAAAAATCTTAGAATAATGAGATCTTCAAGCAAGAAGAAACCTTAGAAATCAAATATTCCAACCTAAGATAAGCAACTAGGCAAATAAAGGTGATGATTCGCTCGATGCCACACAGCTAGTCAGGGGCAGCATCAGAATCTTTCTCCTTTCATCCTGCTCTTCTGCCTCCTCCACATAATGCGACTTAGTTGTGTATTTTTTAAACTGTCAGATTTGTGGCATAATCTTTGTAGCTTCCAGCTTGCTCTCTCCGAGTTAGGTAGTTCAAAAGAAACACTCAGCTACCGAGACTGTGTTTGTTTCATCCTTTAGTAAAACAGAACCTAGCGAAAGACATTCTTTTGGCCTCTTCCGTTAGAGTTGGGCCCCATAACTGTGCCCACAGGAATGTTGTTTGTTTTAAGAAGCATTAGTTGGTTTTTTTTTTTTCAAAGATTTTATTTATTTGAGAGAGAGAGAGAGAGAGAGAATCTCAAGCAGACTCTGCTGAGCGGGGAGTCTGTCACAGGGCCCGAGCCCATGACCCTGAGATCACAACCCTAGCTGAAACCAAGGGTCTGATGCTCAACCGACTGCCACCCAGACGCCCCACAAAGCATTAATTTTAATGAAACTAGCATTTTTCCATATAGTGTTAAACATAAAGTGTGACATTAAGTTTGCCTGATTTAGGGGCGCCTGGGTGGCTCAGTCATTAAGCCTCTGCCTTCGGCTCAGGTCATGATCCCAGGGTCCTGGGATCGAGCCCTGCATCGGGTTCCCTGCTCAGTGGGAAGCCTGCTTCTCCCTCTCCCACTCCCCCTGCTTGTGTTCCCTCTCTCGCTGTCTCTCTATCTGTCAGAAAAATAAATCTTTAAAAAAAAATAAAAAAGTTTGCCTGATTTATTTTCCTTAAGGACAGAAATATAATTATCTAAAGAATTTCAATATTTTCTAAATTTAGGCAGTTTAAGAATACATTGAATCTTTGGGTTATGATTTCATGTGATAAGTAAAGTTCAAATACCTCTTTCAATAAGAAAAAGACATTTTTACATAAAGTTAAATGTGTTCTGAACTCACAAAGAAGCAGCTATTGGCTAATACAAAAAGAATTGTTATTGCTTAAAAGGCAAACATAAACTTATCTCCAGCAGAAAAGAACAATTATATTAATTGAGCCTGGAGGTATTGTTGTGTTGTCAAGAATAATAATCTGTTTTAATGAGGGCTTCACTTTAAATCTGACAAAATATGATGATGAGGCTGGCTCCCTGGTATTAATCCAAGCTTTGCAAAAAACAAACATGTAATACTTAGGAAATCCAAATCTTGTACTGTGTTTACTATATCTAAAATCGTATAGCCAAGACAGAAATAGCTTACATGAATAATTAATTTGTACTAAACACTGTAAACTCATGAATTTACTTTTGTTCTACTCTAATACAGATCAGTGGTCCTTCAGAGAATTCTAACACGTTTGTTTACTTCTTCCTGACTTTCTTCATTTTAACATATCAAATAGTTACAAATATTTATATGATAACCTGTTATAGATGCAACAAATACAATCACTCTAAGAGAAGGGGAAAGGGAAATATTTTTTCTTTGACTTTAAACTCAAATTGTGACACAGTTTGTGCAAATCTCTTACGTATGTCTTATACGTCTTTCACCTAAACAGGTTTTTTTAATCATTTGAAGAACATTATTAAATTTATACTTTTAGATTCACTTATGAGCATTGCTCTGGTAAGATGAGGCCCATGTATCTGCGGGTCAAAGACTACTTTGAAAACAAAGGAAACACTCCATTTCCAAGTGACTGTGCCCTTTCTAAAACCTAAGAGGAAAGTGCCACATAGTGGGACAAGCCAGGGCCAAGAGCTGCTTCCAGGCCTTGCAAGAGCTTTTCTGGCAACCTGAAATATTGACAGAGAAGTCGCTGGGTCCCCCTCTTCTTGCAGGAAGTCTCCATTTGGCAGGCATGTTTTAATTAGATTTTTTTTTTTTTAAAGATTTTATTTATTTGACAGAGAGAGACACAGCGAGAGAGGGAACACAAGCAGGGGGAGTGGGAGAGGGAGAAGCAGGCTTCCCGCTGAGCAGGGAGCCCGATGCGGGGCTCGATCCCAGGACCCTGGGATCATGACCTGAGCCGAAGGCAGACGCTTAACGACTGAGCCACCCAGGTGCCCCTTAAATAGATTATTTAAACTAAACCTGCATGCTACAAAAATGTCCCAACTCAACTGATTTGCAGGTCTGTTGTTAGTATATTTGTAGTTCCCCCCCCCCATTTACTAATAAGGAAGCAAAAATAGGCCCTTTGGGAGTGGCATCTCACATCTGTTAGAGGCTATTGAGGCGGCCCTGTGGAGGGAAGGGGACCAGCACAGGCTTTGGATCTGAAAGATCGGAGAGGTGGATTCCTACTCTACCATCTACTAGTGGCATCATCTGAATAAGCTATTTAACCTCTCAGGGTTTCCTCACTTGTACAATCGGGAAAACTCCACTTCCTTATGGAGTTCCTGGGAGAATGAGGAACCATCTCTGCCCAGTGCTGGGCACAGAGGATGCTCTCGATAGCAGCTCTTGACTTTACCTCTCCCCTGTGTTTGTGTTGCTTTTGTGGGGGTTACGGTGCTGCTGGTTCTTGTTTTGCCTTCACAAGCAGGATCTTCCCAAATGGCAGTGTGTGGTACCCCAGACCCTTGCTCGTGGCCTCCACCACTAGTTCTCCACGGGGGATGGCTTTGCCCCCGAGGGGACATTTGACACTGTCTGCAGATGTGTCTGGTTGTCACAGCTGAGTGGGGCAGAGGGAGAGGTGCTCCTGGAATCTAGTGGAGGGGGCCAGGGATGCTGCTAAACATTCTACAAGGCACAGAACAGCCTTCCCTCCCCCAACAAGGAATTATGCAGCCCAAAACGGCAATCTGTGCTGAGGTTAAGAAACCCCAGCCTACACAATAAGCATAATAAATTTCAGAGGCAGGGAAACCATAGCAACAGTCAGAATATTCATCATAAATTTCAAACTATCCATGAAGGGAATGAAGGACAGTCTTAGAAATAAGCATAAAATAAGTACAAAAAACTACTGAACAAGCTGCCTTGTAGGTGGGTGTGGGTGGGTGTGTTTGTGATTTATTTTGAGTTTGTCTTTTTTTTTTTTAGCAGTACAGCCATTCTTGCTTCAGATGTATATATATATACGTATATATATATATGTGTGTGTGTGTATATATATATATATATATATATATATATACATACATACATATGTATATATAGTGTGTGTGTGTGTGTGTGATGAAGTCAATGTTCTGCACCACCAATCTGGAATAAATGGGGACTTGCCCTGTATAAAAGGGGCTTTCAGTGATTCCATCAATCTTCAATCCCCTGAATTAAAAGTCTTAATATGGGCGTGTACGTATCTAAAATCTGAACAGACTGGACACATAAGATTAGAACACTTCATACTTTGGTGTACAAGAAGGTTTACCAGGTTTAATGTATAAAAAGGTTTATTGTATATACTTCAGTGTATAAAATTTTGATTAAAAAATAAAAGAGAGAATCTGTGATATAATCCAAGCAGGAACCGGACTAAAGTTAACTTTGTTTTGAAGGCAATACCGTGCACACCAAGCATGAAACCACTTCAGAGTTTTTCGTGGACCCTTTGTGCTTTTGAGATACCTATGGACACAGAGCGACTTAGCTGCTACTTTTTAACTGATTCAAGCTGGTTCTCCGACTTCAATGACTTTTACTAGTGTACTATGTGTTTTAAAATAAAAAGCTTATTTGTATTTTTAAAAATTCAGAAAGTCTTGTTCCCTTTTGACCTGAAGGGAATAAGATCATCTAACTCTACCATATTTTGGTTTCTCACTTGACGGCATGGTATTTTCAAACCACTGCAAGAAACAAAAAGCCAACCCAGGGAACATCTGGGGTAGAAGGAGGTAAAAAACAGGAAGAAGGGATAAAGTCTAGTAGCAACCAGCATTCTACTCTCTCCCCAAATTTCTCGAACAAACAATGGATATATAGTTTTCCTGCTCTCTCATGATGTAAAAAATGCCAGAAAATATACTTAATTTATAATAAGGTAATAACTTGGTTTGTTTTTATGCTATTCAATTGACTTATTTGAAATAGAATTTTTGAAAATCATTTGTGGAGGTAAATGTCTAATCCCATAAATAAAAATGATGGAGATCATTTGAACTACTGAGAACCTACATTTTCTGTTTAATTTTTAAAAATACAGAAAGGATTGGTGTTACTGAAACACTATGTAAGCATCCCAGGAAAGAGACAGACTTTGGCTCTCAGGCCACAGTCTTCTAACAAATGCCAACTGGCAGTAGAGAAAAACTCACTTAATCTTTGACATAATGTATTAAAAAAAAAAAAAATTTGACAGGATAGGCAAGGCTGTGGTTGGGAAGTCAGGTCTGAAGTCAGTGGAGGCAACAGCACAGACACCCAAATTCTGCTTTGTGCTTGGTTTCACAGGAACAGAAGGGGATTTAAGGCTGAGTCTGAAAAGAATCCTGAGTTGAGGTTCTGCATAGTCTAGGCTTTTAAGCTCGGTGACAGAATTTGGTGCGTCTGAGTCCCCAGAAACCAGAACCAGGGGTGCTTATAAAGCCACAGCATGGCCTCAGCAAAGGCTGAGGAGGAATGACTGAAATCTACAAGGTCCTAAAGAATGTCATTGACCAGGTGAACAAGAAAAACCCTGAAAGAGGGGAGTGACAGTCAAAGGAAAGGCCCTCTTTTAAACAGTAAGCTACAAACTTAAGAATCTCATCAACTCAGTAACAATGGAAATGTTAGGTAATTTCTCATGTTGGTGAATTCATAGATTTTAGATGCATAATGAATTTTAGGGAACACAGATAAGTGGAGGGTTCTCTTCCCAGTTAAAACGAAGAAGGACAAGCATCCCCGCTCTGTCGGAGGCAAACGGGAGAAAGGCCCAGGCTTTGGGCAGATGGAGATGGACTCTGTGGCACTCTGGTGTCCATCCCATCCACAGGTCTTAACCGTGTCCCTACCACAGGGCAGGTGCCGGGCTACGTGCACTACAAAGGCGATAACACAACCCCCCCCCCCCCCCCGGAGCAGCTAACAGGCTAGCGGGAGGAGACTGGACAAGGACACGCCTCATTCTGAAGTTATTTCCCCGAGCTCTCCATGAGGTCCTGCATCCTAGGTCCATCTTGTATTCACCCAACTCAGAGTGTAACAGCTACTTGCATTGAAAATGTCTTTCTTCAGGAACAGCTGGGGTTTAGATAAATCTCTGTAACTATGAAAAAGCCTGAAACCCTTTAGTTCTAACTCTTTGAGGAGGCTGTACCAGAATCGCACGACACTGCTCTCCCCACCACTGACCTCAAACCCGGGCCAGTGGAGATGAATCTCAAAGGTGAGCTGTCCAATTTGTTCCAGGACATCTTCCAGAATAAGATTTTCTAAAACTTTCCATTCTGCACTCTCCAGATCTGCTTTGAGAACATCAATCTGTAACAAAATGATGAAACGAGATTAGCAGATGCAATAAACGTTGTTAAAAATACCACCTTGACATCAGGAGCATCGCTGTATAACTAACGACCTCCTACAAAAGCAGAATGTTTCAGATCTTAGAGTTAGAGGTCTTTTTCAATGGCCACTGATGACATGAGCTTCTAACCTCACTCCACACCAAATGTTAATATACAGATAATGAAATGCCAGTCGGAAATCATAAAGGACCCTCCTACTTTCTGCCCAATGGGAACGGATGCCTGAGAAGGAGACGCTGGGGCATGTGTTTCATGGAGCTGCATGCCCACAGCCTCTCCCCGACAGCCCAGACTCTGCTCACAGGAACCCAGCCATGTCAGGACAGCACGGTGGCCCATAGGGAGGCCCGGACAGAGGGCTGCCGTCTGCCGGGACCACCTCACAAACCTCAGCCCCCTCCAACTTCTCAGGACTGGAAGCCAGGGAGAGTTCTCAGGTATCTGAATATTAGACTTGTAAAAAAAAAAAAAAAGATTATTATCCCATGATTTCTTTTAACAGTATACACCAGCACAGCATCCTAAAGGGGGGGAAAAAAGGCAACACCATTCTCTGTTCGTTTAATGAACCTAAGTTCACACTCCAGGTAAGATGAAATATAGGGAGAAGAGTAGGATAGGAGAGATTTTGCAATTAATTAAGTTAAGAGAATCAGCTCATTTTGGCTGGCTTTGCTATTAGAATAACAGAACCCCAAATGCCTCCAGAAAGCAATGAAAGCTAATTACTTACTGAGCGCTTGTATGCGCCTGGCACCATGCAAAGTGCTTCGCTTGCAATATCCCTTTACTCCTCTCAACAATTCTGCAAGGCTGATTCTGTTGCTATCCCTGTTTGAAGTTTAGGAAACCAGACTCAGAGTAACCTATCCCCAGTCACACAGCAGGAGAGGCAGTGGTGACATGAGAACTGAGTCTGTCCACATGGCCCATGTTCTTACCCACTACACCATGCTGACTCCCCATAAACCACAAGACGAAAAATGGTAACTCAGATTCCCTAAAAGGCTTTTGGTTTAGAAAATAAAGTGCCATTAGAGAGTGAATAAGGGCCCGTGAGTAGAAGTCTTGTTATCAATATCCCCAGTTTACATTTGCAGAGTAGTTTACAGCTTAAAGAATTACTTTCTACATACATAATCTCAGCGAAACAGCCCTACGTGCAGACGAGGCCTTGGTAAAAATGACTTTGGGCTGCCAACATTGCTTGTGTGATTTCAGAGTTGGGTGGAGGAGAAGATGGATAGGATTTAGACATCACTGCTCCAGGAAAATGGTCCTTGCCCAGTATCCTTACATCCCAAGGGAGATGCCTTCTTTCACTGTCTTGCCTTGGACAGTAGCACCTCATGGTCCACCGGGAAAGAGTGATGGTAACACCCCAAGAATACCAAGAGGCCTCAGAATCATCTAGATATCTGTAAACCAGCCTGTCCAAACTCAAAAGAGAAAAAGTAAAATGAAAAACAAAACAAAAGACTTTCTTTTCTGAAAGGAACCAAAGGCAGATTCTATGCAAACATGCACAAGGCACAAGGCTAAGATAATTTTTGTGAATTGGACACAAAAGAATTAACTCGCTCTTTTTTTTTTTTTCATCTCTGCAGCCCTGCCACTTTCTTGACTTTGTTTAATCATTGAAATTTTAAGCAGAATATTCTTGAATTGGGGTAATTAAACTGCCAAAAGAAGTATGTATTTAAAACTTTACAAAATTGTCTAATTAGTACAGAAAATAGCCAAAACTCAAAATCAACATTTCATGTCAATTCACATAGTTAAGAATTTTTAAAAATCCTTATAGATGTATTTCTACCATGGTTTTCTGTGAGTTCACATGTTGAATGTGATCAATACATCAAACTATTAAGGGACAGGGCAAAGTTAATCAGCCTGCAACTGACCTAAAAACTACACTGGTGAGTATAGAGGAATATATGTTTCATATTTTTTTCCAAACATTTTTAAAATAAGCTATCAATCCAAAGTTATGAGCAACAGAAAAAAAAACAAATTAGGATAAATCATAGCAAATATATGCTTACTGTGAAAATCCAATTTCACTTACAAAATGCTGTCCTATCGAAAGAGCAGAGAGTATTTTCAAATACGACCACATTGCCAACCCCTTTTGATTCCAATGACTGGAAATTCTCCACTTCAATCAGAACTGAGTAGGTTGATCTAAATCACATGGCCAAGGATGGCGCAGGACCGAGGAGCTCATAAACTTCTTCCCTGACTTCCAGCCTGAAAGCACAGCCAGCCAAATGCTGTGAATAAAACATGGGTTTCTTTCCCTCTGTGCTTTTTCCATTTTTTGTATTTCAGGATGTTCTCTCACCACAACTATTTTGCAAATGTAATTTCCATTATTACTGCATAATGCACCCAATATTATTGTTTGCATAAGGCACTAAACATTTCTGCATCAGGTACACCTCTTTTAAGACTCTAACATCAGTTTTCAACAATCATGGCCCTAAAAATCATTACAAAAAATGATTACATCAGAATAATCAAGTGCCAATCCGAATCCAGTCAGGTTAAATCAGGTTTCTTGAGAAATACAATGAGGTGTTAACTCTGTGTAAACTCTGCAATAATGAAAGACATATTCTTGGGTGGAAGGGTCTCGAAGAAGGTAGATCAAACAACGTATCTGCTACAATTTCAGAGGCATTAAAAAGGTTCTCCTATCAAAAAGTATCTCCTTTTCCTTGTGCCTGAAATACCCAATAAATCTCCTTTCCCAGAACTTTTTGAGGAAATGAGAATTTTAATTTTAACTGGATTAAGGTGTGAGGCCGTTTGGCAGCCCCCACATCACGGGCACAAGCTTCTGTCTGCATTCCCCCACCTGGAACTGCAGAGATGAGAAAAAGTAGGCAAAGGGGCACTGGTCTTTGTACTAGTTTGCTAGGGCCGCTATTAAAAAGTACCACAAATTGTGGGGCTTCAGCAACACTAATGTACTGTCTCATAGTTCTGGAGGCTACACGTCTGACATCGAGGTGTCCAACAGCATTGGTTCCCCCGAGAGCTACACGGGAGACTTGGTTCTGTGCCCCTCTCCTAGCTCCTGCTGGCTTCCTAGAAGTCTCCATCATTCCTTGGCTTCTGCATTACTCTGATCTATTTCTTCATCTACAGCTTTCCTGCACCCAAATTTCCCCTCTTTATAAGGACACCAGTCATATTGGATTAGGGGCCCAGCCTATACCAGTATGACTTACTTTTTTATTTATTTATTTATTTATTTATTTATCTATTTATGTTTAGAGATTTTATTTATTTATTTGTCAGAAAGGGAACACAAGCAGGGGGAGTGGCACAGGGAGAAGCAGGCTTCCCGCTGAGCAGGGAGCCCTATGTGGGGCTCGATCCCAGGACCCTGGGATCATGACCTGAGCTGAAGGCAGATGCTTAACGACTGAGCCACCCAGGCGTCCCATTATGACCTCACTTAAGCTCATTACAGCTGCAGTGACCCTATTTCCAATGAAGGTCATATTCTGAGGTACTAGGGGTTAGGACTTGAACATAGGAATTTGGGGGGCACACAGTTCCAGCTACAACAGTGTGTGAGGTAGCTATCCCTGTAGGAGCTTTGGCAAGGCAGTATGTGTTCTGGAGCCAATTCCCCAGCCAGTGCCTGGGGAAAGTGTCCTGTACCAGAGATCCAAGGAGGCAATTGTGGATGCTGTCCCGCCAGTCCCTACATCAGGCAGCCCTCACAGCTCCAACTTCGCAATATCCAGGGTAGGTCAACAGGGCTCCATGGCCAATTAAAACCACCATCATAAAAGCCCTGTGCTTCGTTCCCTGGTGCCTTCCCGGCCACACAAGCAGGCCCAGCAGGTGCACTTTGTCTCTGGCACCCCCCAATTCCCTAGCCGCTTCCCTCTCCCTCCTGGAACTCAGCAGGCACTCAACACCCTCATGCTTGCAGCTCCCCACCCGAGCCTCTTCCCTTTCAAGGGGACTCTGCAGCGGGCTGGGCACACTGCACCACGCACTGCAGCGCCTTTAAAGGACTGGGTCTGGGACTCACCAGCATCACTTCCACTGCATTCTACTGGGCAAAGCAAATCACAAGGCCAGCCCAGATTCAAGGTGAGGTGAAACGGATTCCAGCCCTTGAGGGGAAGAGTGGCATACACAGAAAGGAAGAGACAAACTGTTCCTGGTCATGGTTGCAAATAATTGACCCCGGTGATTAAAAGCGATATTCAAATTTATATACAAATCCATGAATGAGCCATAGTATTAGGATAGAAGTGAACCTTTGCTGGACACAAGCAACACTCCAGGAAAAATAAATCATAAAGCCCTTATTCATCAGAATATTATTAAAGAAGGGACATTAATTAAAACATGGCATTTACTATTAGATCTGGCTTTCCTCGGACGTTGACAAAGAACCTGGGATAACCAATGGATTAAGGATGACTAATAAAGAAAACACTGAAAAGGACAAGTAAAATAAATACGTGTAAGTCTTAGATATCTGACTGTCCCAAGGCCACGGTGCTGTGAGAAAGTCCAAACTAACCCTTGCAGAGAGCCCACATGAAGAGGCCCTAAGTCAATATGAAGAAAGAGATGCCTGGCCAACCCTGGCTGCACGAGCCATCGTCCGACTGTAACCCCAGGAGAGACCCTGAGTCAGAACTACCCAGCAGAGCCCTTCCCAAACACTGACACCCAGAAACTGTGATCAATAATGTAATTATCAAGGAACTTGAGTTTTGGGGATGACTCATATGTAGCAGTAGATAACTAGAACAGAGACCAAGTACTATTTATGCAAAAGTTAAAGGTTACTTGTACAGTGTCAAATACTATATATTCCAAAGCTGTGATTCCTAGAAATTCATACATATATAACCAAAAATATTATCTTATTAAAAAATCAATACATGGTCATTATTTAAAAATTAAAACTACAGGGCGCCTGGGTGGCTCAGTTGGTTAAGCGACTGCCTTCGGCTCAGGTCATGATCCTGGAGTCCCTGGATCGAGTCCCGCATCGGGCTCCCTGCTCAGCAAGGAGCCTGCTTCTCCCTCTGACCCTCTCCCCTCTCATGTGCTCTCTCTCTCTCATTCTCTCTGTCTCAAATAAATAAATAAAATCTTTAAAAAAAATAAAAATTAAAAATAAAAAAAATTAAAATTAAAACTACAGATAAGAAAAAGGAAAAGGAGGGGCGCCTGGGTGGCTCAGTCATTAAGCATCTGCCTTCAGCTCAGGTCATGATCCCAGGGTCCTGGGATTGAGTCCGACATCGGGCTCCCCGCTTGGCGGGGAGCCTGCTTCTCCCTCAGCCTGCTGCTCCCCCTGCTTGTGCTCTCTCTTGCTCTATCAAATAAATAAATAAAATCTTTAAAAAAAAAAAAAGAAAAGGAGTTAAAATACCTATAATCCAGAGTTTAAAAGAGTTAACTCTTGAATACCTGGTATATTTCTTGCTAAACATTTTTCTTTGCCATAAACACACACACACATAACACACGCAGATCACAGCATACACAGGCATAATTCAAACACACATGTTGTTTATAAAATTAGATTCATAATGTGTTTTCAAATATGCTTTTTAATGTAACAATGTAACCAACCATGAATATCTTTCCAGGCCAAGAAATTTCCATCAAAGTGTTCTCTGTGTCCCTCGGGGATTTCACAAGCATGTGACAGAAGTGGCTGGGGCCCCTGCAGGAGTGAGGGAGATGTGGGGGAGGCTCTGGATCCTCTACCTCGGCTCAACAGGACCAACTCCCCTTTTCTCTCTTTTATATATTTGGACTCGACTCCCTCGCAAATTTTTACTTGAAGAAGAGCTTTCCTGCCAAGAGAAATAGTTTGCCTCTATCTGTAACATGTTTTGTGATGACTTTTATATTGGTTTAATTTACTTAACCAATCCCCCTTCTGATGGACATTTAGGTTCATATCATCAATTGGATGATGTGATCAACAAACCTGGAGCTAAATATCTAAGTATGTTCTCTTATTTTCTTAGAATAACAATACTCCCAGGAGTGGAGTAGCATGTGCCAAGGACAGGCACAGTTTACAACTTTCAAAAATTTTTCTAACCTGTAGACCCTTCCTGTACCTGCTCTTGGGAAACTGAGGACAAACCAAGTGTCACTAAGGCTGGCCACCCTGCACGGACGCACTGCCCAAATCTCCCCCACTGTCATCAGCCCAGTCAATGACCGCTTGTGTTCTTATCCTGGAGCCATGTGACACTCTGGAGCATTCCTAAACATCCCTGTGTCTCTGTGTCTGAGTGATTCACTAGATCAGACAAAACCTGCATGCCATTTAAAGAAAGAAAAAAACAGGACAAACCAATTTTAACTAAGTACATGTTAAATTATTTCTATATACCTTTTTATTTGAACACCTTAATAAAAAATGCTTTATCTATGGTTCTCTATTAAATCTTTCAAAGGATACAGATTCTTTTTCACACCCAGAAAATGTGTATTAAAGCTTAAAACTGGCTCTTACCATCAGTTATAAAGCTAATTAACCATTATAGTCAGCAAAATCCCTGGCTACAAGCCAAAACTATAAGTAATACCAAAAAACATCAATTATTAACCATCCAGCTTATCAATCAACTAACGCAGAACAAGGAACTTCCTATTCAGGCCGTAACTGACCCGCAGATACAGCTGCTTGCCTCAGTATCAGCTGTCTGGTTTTGGGCCAGAATCATACTCTTTATGACATTTACAGATATATTTCATATTTTGTAAAAATAATAGATTCCTGGAAAGGAGTGTGCAAATTGAGTTTTGTAATTGGGCTTGGTTATAAAAATGATTTTTAACCCCTCATCTAGTTATTTACGAATATTTTTAAAAATTAAATTATCATTACCTACCATCCCAACAGGTCAAGCTACATTCATTCCCCCATATTCACTATAGTTTGGATCAGTATTCAATCATAATTTTTAAATAATTATGAAAAGTTTTACCTAATGATTAAAGCAAAGTAAATCCAGGCTTTTATATATCAATTCTACTTAAAGCAAGATATATCTGCACCTACAATATTAAAAGCTGAACACATTAAAGAAATTTAGTTTTTGAGAAAAAAAGAGAAAATGGAAGAAATTAATTTATCTTAAATGAACAAGAGGATTAAAAGTCTCTTTAAGATCCTTAGACTTTAAACACACTAAATCAGGCTTAATTATCACTGTTAGCTGGCAGAAATATAACATTACAAGATTTCCACTACCACCAGGGAAAGAGAGATAAGGTTTGCCCTGAATATTATAAGAAATATGAAGGGTCACTCGAAGCTAATGTAAGATCGATTCTGAACTAATAATAAAAGAAAATAATTTTATGTAGTAATCAGATCACAGAAATGACCTCTGCAGGGAGCAACACTCTGCAAAGGAATTTTCAAGGAAATAAGGGAAACATTTACAAACAAAGACTTTTTTGTCAGATCTCCAGCCTATTCCAAAGAAACCAACCTGAGGCTGCTGGGCGAGAATTTTCTGGTTTGGATGTGGTGCTATAACATGGTCCTAGCTCCAGAAACCTAGGCCACAGACAGGGAACAGTGAGCTGCTAAGAAATCAAGAAGTCAGCAGGCACTATGAGGTATTTACCCCAAAGATACAAATGTAGTGACCTGAAGGGGCACCTGCACCCCAATGTTTATAGCAGCAATGTCCACAATAGCCAAACTATGGAAAGAGCCAAGATGTCCATCAACAGATGAATGGATACAGAAGATGTGGTTCATATATACAATGGAATATTATGCAGCCATCAAAAAATGAAATCTTGTCATTTGCAACGACGTGGATGGAACTAGAGGGTGTTATGCTAAGCGAAATAAGTCAATCAGAGAAAGACAATTATCATATGATCTCACTGATATGTGGAATTTGAGAAACAAGGCAGAGGATCATAGGGGAAGAGAGGAAAATATGAAACAAGATGAAACCAGAGAGGGAGACAAACTATAAGAGACTCTTAATCTCAGGAAACAAACTTAGGGTTGCTGGAGTGGAGGGGGGTGGGAGGGATGGGGTGGCTGGGTGATAGACATTGGGGAGGGTATGTGCTATGGTGAGCGCTGTGAATTGTGTAAGACTGATGAATCACAGACCTGTACCCCTGAAACAAATAATACATTATATGTTAATAATAATAAAAAGAAGTCAGCAGGCTACTGATTGATGTGGGAAACAAAGGCAGAAGAAAAATTATTACATTTCCTTACTACTTACAGCCCATTCACAAGTCCTTGAAACAAGCAGAGTGACCTTCCTCTAGGGACTCAATTGCCTCGATGTGAATACTTTGCTACAGGCAAAAGGTGATCTTAGCCCAACCCCCCAGGACCCTATAAGTCTCCTTTAACATATAAAGATTCCTTTGGAAACTTCCTTTATCTCTACCTCCAAGATACGTGTTGGCAATCATCCTCCAAGTATATGACCCACCAATATAGATCTGAAGGGTCTCATGACTCAGGTTTTATTAGACAGTAATAAGTGACCTTTTCCTAATAATAGCTAGCCCCCTAGAGGTCCTAGAAACCTTGCTTCCAAATTCCTTAGAGACTTACACTATCCCTAACCCCCTTCCCACTTGAAAGTACATAATCAGTCACCCATCACCCCCTCCCCGTGCAGCTCCTTCTGCCCACGGATCCTATCCCTGTGCTTTAATAAAACCACTTTTTTGCACCGAAGACATCCCAAGAATTCTTTCTTGGCTGTTGGCTTTGAACCCTAATGTGTTTCCTACATCACTGATAACTTGTGACAGCAAAGAGCCAAGCAGTGCAAATTTCGCAGGACTGAGGAGGCAGCAAGGGACCGGGCCCAGACAGTCAGGGAGAAGAGCAGGGCCAGGGCCGGGACTGTGACAGGCAGAGGACGTAATTTACTTATTCCTACCCACTCCTGCCCCACCCCATCCCCCTCCACCCCACCCCACCGCCCCACAGCTGAAAAGGACGCATCTGTCTCTGCCCTTAGGTCAGAACCCTGTGCCTTAAAGCCACATCGCCTCGTTAATTTATTTTTCAGGCCTAATCATATTTACAAAAGCATTCTCAAGTATTTCCAGAAAGAGACGGGACATTTAAAAAAAATGTATAGACTACTCCTAAATGAATAGATGTATAAACAAATCAATAACCAAGCAAATACCCAAATAAAATGTCTCTCAGCCAGACACTGTACTCTTAGATGTGGGACTGAGTCCATCTCCGAACACAGTACGGCCAGCCCTGTGACGGAAGCTACATAAAACACGGCCCAACTACAAAACACAAGCACTTGGAGAAACAGAAAACAAACTCATTGGGTTATTTATTGTTTAAAATACACTGAAATACGAGTGAAGAAAAACACCACTGGGGGTGAAAATGCTCAGCTGGAGTAGAAGGCAGAAACGAGAGATGAGGGAAGAGTGAGAGGCTCGGGGTGTGTGCTCTGTGTCAGCGTCACCTCGATGTCCCTGTATTGGACCCTGTACTGACTCCAAGGAAAGCGTATGGCACAATTTGCACTCATTTGTTGACACGTCCGATTCCTTACCTGGACTATCCATTCCTTCAGGGCAGCACCCAACTCCTCCTTGTGTATCAAGTTTCTATGAGAGAGCGTGACATGCGGTAGGTACGGTAACCCATATGATAAAAGTCTTGTCCGTCTTATACCTCGCCCCTCTTTTCTGTCCCTCTACCTCCAGCACTGTGACCATCCTGCCTAAGACCCCACTGACTGAAAAAGAGGAGAGAGCGTCAAAGGTTGGAAGCTAGGAATGAGGGCAGCTGAGGATCCCATCATCCCACTCTGCACAAGCGGGGTCGAGGTCTTCATTTCCAACACTTTATGAACCCTACCCTTTAGCCAAATGTTAGTCTTTGCTGTTCCTCAGAAAGCCATGACACTTCCTGCCCTCGTTCCTCTATTCATAGGACTTCCTTTTGTGTAGAACACCAAAACCTTCTGCTGGTGACCATGTTTCCCCTCCACCGACATACAGAACATCACAACTGTCCCTCAAGTACAAGCTGAATTTCATTCTCTTTAAGGAACTTGAGTTTCTTCGAGTTGAGAATATTCAAAAGTTCTTACTTGATACAGAATTTGAGAATATTCAAAAATTCTTGCTTGATACAGAACTTGAGTTGAGAATATTCAAAAATTCTTGCCCTCAATGTCTAAAAGCAGAGACAATTATCCAAGCAGGCACTACTTCCCGTAAGTTCTGACAGGACTTGGAAATATGTACAAATTGTTTTTCTCTTCCGGAAGGTTTCACTGGCATTAAACTGCAAGGCCCCCATCCCAAACATTTTCTAGTTCAATGACAACACTGGGATAAGGAAACATACTATCAATACATTATTCTATATGTGTCATTCCATTTTTTGTCCTGTTGTGTTGTGTCTAATGCAGTGAATTGTTCAGATGTAAAGGCATAAGAATGTTTAGGAATGCTCTGGAGCAAAGTGGTGCTGTCACCACATGTGGCCGTTTAAACTTTAATTAATTAAATAAAATCCAATACAATTAAAATTTCCGTTCTGCCACATTGCAAATGCTCAAAGCCACCTGTGCTAGCAGCTCCCATACTGGACCGTGCAGCCACAGGACATTTGCATCGTTACACAAAGTTCTGTCGGACGGTGCCACTCAGAGTACCACAGGCGTCAGCGTCAGTGGGAGGGCGTGCGAACACACAGCTTCTGATTCAGGAGATTTAGATCAGAGCTGAGTATTTGCATTTCTACCGGGAGCCCAGCTGCTGGTGAGGCTGCTGATCCACGGACCGCACTTTGAGAACCACTGGACTTGGCTGATGACACTATGTGAGCTTTTTTTTTTTAAAGATTTTATTTATTTATGTGAGAGAGAGCAAGAGCACAAGGTGGGGGGAGGGGCAGAGGGAGAGGGAAAAGTAGACTCCCCGCTGAGCAGAGAACCTGACACGGGGCTCGATCCCAGAACTCTGGGATCATAACCTGAGCCAAAGATGGACGCTTAACCGACTGAGCCACCCAGGCTCCCCCACTACCTGAGTTTTTTACCACATGTATACACAGGACTCTCAACCTCCACACAGGCTGGGTTCTCCCCCCTCTCATGAGCAGATGCAGAAGTATCCACACACTGGAAATCTTTGATCTCAGAAGGTATATAGTGGTTTTCCAACATCAGCTGTTTTCTTAATTAGGATACAGTTAGGTCAGAGCTCCCTAAACAATCACCAAGGTGAGACTCGTACTCCCTGGAATTGTATGCAAAAATCTGTGTGCTCAAGACTGTTCTCTTCTGAGAACACTGTGGTCGCTGGGACTTCGGCTCTGAGGACGATTGCTTCATCACATGGGTCTGGGGCAGGCTGTTTAGCCTCTCAGGGACTCGGAGAAAAACAGGACTCCTACCCGTGCTGAGGTTAGAGGAAAATGCGCATATGGCACCGCGCACAGCACCCACAGGGTACGGGCTCCGTCAGAGCTGTTACTGTTCTTCCCAATTCTCATGGAGGCCCATAACCACCCCCGACCAAATTAAGGTCATCTTGTGTAAGCTAATATCAAAATGGGCCTTCTCTGTGCCACAGCAGCTATGCTTTGGGAAATGACTCAAAGGAAGAATTAAAATTTGGTACAGGAAATATACAGAGATATTCCACACATGATAGCCAAGAGCCATCTCTACTAAACACATCGGCAGGTGAAATTGAAAACAGAGTTTCTTCAACTGCATTTACATCTGACAAGAGGCAAAAGCATTATATTTTCTGTGCCCTAGAATGGACTATAAGCTCCACGAAGGCTAATAACTTACTTTTTTTAATCCTCAGCTTCTAGCCACACTGCCAGGCACTATCAAAAGTAGTTGGTAGGTGGATGGACAGGTAGACAGATGGATGGGTAGATGGGAAGATGGTTAAATCGACCTCCCAGTTTCCAGGTTATGGCAGATTAGAGCCAGTAGGGTTGTGAATATCTGGTCCAACTTCCTCATTTTACAGACAGGGAAAACTAAGCCTGAAAAGGCTAAATGATCTGCCCAGGATCATAAATTAATTAATTAGTGGCAGATATTCCACATCTCAAGCACCACTCCTCTGCTCTGAATCTCTCAATCTCTCTCTCTCTCTCTCTCTCACACACACACACACACACACACAAGCATTCATTACACACTAGCGCTGTTTTGGGGCAACTACCAACTCTAAGTTTCATCCTCCCTGAGACTTAAGGACTGATGAAGAGTTCCATTCAAGGACTGCTACAATATTTGAGAAAGAAGTGTGATCCCTTCCTTCTCCCAATATCCTTCTCTGCCAAGAATCTATTTGCACTAGGAGTGCCCAGAAAAAGCACAATCTGGCATTTTCTAAATTTACTTATGATCAATACCAGCTCCCCACTAAGCACATTAATACAAATTCAGATCCTATAAAATGCTTGGTTCTTAATAGAGAAAAGAGCAATATATATACTGTCATTTAGTTTAAAGGCAAATGTAACGTGGCAGAGGGATCACTTGCCCACGTAGCCATTCTTCCTTCTTCCTTCAATATGAAAACCCTGATTTCTAGCTGATCACATTGCTGCCCAGATAAAAGACTATACTTCCCAGTCTCTCTGTTAGGACTGTGTGACCATGGGACTAAAATCTGACCAATAAGATATAAGTAAAATGTCATGTAGGATTTCCAGAAAGTTTCTTAAAAAAAAAGAAAGAAAGAAAGAAAGAAAAGAAAAGAAGAAGGGAGAGGGCTGTACTTAGTGCTTTCTCCCTCCCTTTGCCTGGAGCAAGGTTGTGATGGCTGATGCTGCAGCAGCAATATTGGACCCTGAGGAGAATGACACCCTAGCGGTGGAAGAGAGAGGAGCTGCCTGGATCTTAGGTCTCTGAAGACTGTGGAGTCTCTCTGCAAGATTTGAACTATCTACCCCAAGACCTCTCTTATGTAAGAGGAAGAAAAATTTTCTATAGCTTAAGCCACTATAATTTTTTTTCACATGTAACTCAACCTAATTTTAAAGACATTCAACATATTCTAGCATTCTTAATTTTTACTTATAAAGAGTGGTGTCTATTTTAAAAGTTATTCAGAGTTGAAGCCTTCCGTAAAGAAGTAATTAGTGATAGTGACTCCATGTAGCGACCCCCGCCTAGCGGAAGTTCACTGTTTTTCCTGACTTGGTAAGCAACTTTCTAATTCTGGGACCGCTACTCTTCCCCTAGATTCCCTCCATATTTCCTTCTTGCCTCCTCCTCTTTGCTCCAGAACTGTGGTACTTGTTCTCCCGCCAAAATTCTCATGACCACAACACCAGACTCTCCCTTCCTCTCTGAGCCCCCAAATTTATAATGCACTAACAAAATGGCGCTGCGAAATCACTCTCGGTTAGTCAGCTAGCCTGAAAAACCTGTTTGAGGCATTATGTTAATGACATTAGTTCTTTTCTTGATCTGTTCTATACATTTGAAATTCTAATATATACTTAAGAAGCCAGATACTGACTTCTTATTTTGACCATCCAATGAATTCTACACGTCTGTGTATTTTTGTTGAAAGTACAGATTCTTTTTCTTGAAGAAGCAAAGCAAAATTCAGTGAGGACTCAAGGTGAACAAGAAACTACAGATCTCTTCAGTCTCATAATGTTCCCATAATAACACTCACTTTAGACGATTTTAAGCTGAATATGTCAAGTCTTTCACCTGCAAAACAAATGTAACTTCTAACTGGAGCAGATTGAGGTTTTGTGGAGCTTGAAGCTTATTTAATTTAAGGGCCCTCTTTATGAAAAATAATACAAAATCAGAAATACAGGATTAGGTAAAATCACTTCTGCTTATAATCAAGACATATACACAAGTCCCGACCCAAGAGAAAAGACAAAATTAAATGAAAGAAAACTATAAACAGATGTGTCACGAAAAGCCAGAAAATAAAAAAAATTAAAAGAGTTTTAAAAAAAAACAACCCTGCAAGAATAAATTCAAGTGTACCTGTTTTGAACCTCCTGTTAAATTTATGTAGCAATTATGGTGAGAAGAGAAAAAAAACTTTATATACAAAAAGATCAGTACCAACTACCACATACAGACATCACCCATTAAATACTCAAAGAAATGTGCTAGATATTCAGGCACAGATTATATCTAAAAACCTCATCTTAGGGGCGCCTGGGTGGCTCAGTCAGTTAAGCATCTGCCTTCAGCTCAGGTCATAATCTTGGGGTCCTGGGATCGAGTCCCACGTCAGGCTCCCTGCTCAGTAGAGAGTCTGCTTGTCCCTTTCACTCTGCCCCCCCACTCGTGCTCTCTCTCCCCTCTCAAATAAATAAATAAAATCTTAAAAATAAATAAACAAATAAATAAAAATAAATAAAAACCTCATCTTAGGGAAAATGTTAAGACAGTGACTTATACAAATAACCATTCACTAGCTCTTACTGGACACAAAGCCCTAATATTTGTTTGAGATGGGCCATCGCTTAGAACACAGTATCTTTTATCTTGTATCCACTGTAATAGATACAGCCAACTTTAATTAAGCACTTGCTATATGCCGAGCCAAGAAGCATGCTAAGCACTTTGCATGCAACACCCCAATTAATCTCCCAACGAACAAATGAAGCATTTTATTATCCTCATGTTACAAACAGGGAAACTGAGGCCTAGGTAGGTCACACAGCTTATAAGAGGTGAGGCCAAAACCAAATCCGAGCAGTTTCCATAGAAGCCTGAGATTCAGAAAAGTTAACTAACCAACCCAGGTCACACAGCTAGTCAGTGGTAGAATCAGGATTCTAACTGGGTCCTACTCCAAAACAGGCTGTTCTTAACACCGTGTTCTGATACCCTCACAAGTGTTAAGGGATCCAAGCACAAAATACGACATTGTTAATGGTTTCTGGATTTATGGCTCCTTTTGCAAAAATGACAGGAGGAAAGCAAATGTGGAGTATTTATTGGTTTGCGAAGTCTTTCCTGCATTCCTAACTTGTCCATGGCCCACCAGCTGCCATTCTTGGGGGAGAAAGGCAGCAGTTAGGCCTGCCTTCAGACAAGGCACACACATTTCACCACGGGTTCCTCTCCCCTTTGTTCCGTCTACTTCTTTTTTTTTAGAATAATAACATTTTCACTTATATTCATTTCATAGATTCCGTATGACCAAAAGCCATAATTTGGGGCTGGGACATTTTTTTGGTCACATTGTGTTTTATAAAGTTCCACACAAATTAATATGCATACACAATCAGAAGAAAGCCACCATTTGCATCTGTGGAGGCTGGAATAACTGCCACAAGCCCCCGCTCCTGCTAAAGACGGGCTTCCTCCTACGAATTCATCCCCCCTACACCAAAAATGGCCTATATCTTCCCTTTGATTCCTAACTTCAGGTTCACGTCCAATTGGAAGAGGCCAGGCCAACAGCCAACACCAAACATGGTAAATTGTCAAAATGAAAACACTGTTTGAGACCTAAACTACCAAGCAACAAACATATGACATCCCACCCCCACCCTAGGCTTCTCCCTTCCCAAGTAGAGGACAACAATTTGGGATGCTATTTGTTTGTTTCTTTCTATTTATAAAAATAAGACACAGAATTGTTAAAAATTGGGCAAGTGCAAAAAGCTATGGAGAAGAAAAAAAATTATCCAAAATCCCTGTCCCAAGAGAAAGTGACTATTAACATTCTGGTTATAGTTCTTGTATTATTTTATCTACTGTAGCAGATAATTGAGATCAAACAGTATATATAATTCTGAAATCTCTTGCTAGTGGGGTTTTTTGTTGGTTTTTTCACTTTTTAAAAGGCCATCTACTCTTTTTCTTTTTTTTAAAGTAGGCTCCACACCCAGTGCAGAGCCCAACATAAGGCTCAAAACCACAGCCCTGAGATCAAGACCTGAGCTAAGATCAAGAGTGGGACGATTAACCGGTTGACTGAGCCACCCAGGCACTCCAAAGTCCATCTACTCTTTTTTTCTTTTTAAGATTTTATTTATTTATTTCAGAGAGAGAGAGAGAGATCACAAGCAGAGGGGAAGGGTAGAGGGAGAAGGAGACTCCTTGCTGAGCAGGGAGCCTGATGCAGGACTCGATCCCAGGACCCTGAGATCATGACCTGAGCCGAAGGCAGACCGCTTAACCGACTGAGCCACCCAGGTGCCCAAGGCCATCTACTCTTAATGCTCATGTACAGCTCCCTTATTTTTCAGGCGAAGATCAATTCAACATCTTGAGTGTTCTAGAGACGTCTGCAAACAGCCCAAGCTTCTGCTGTCCCAGGACTTTTTGATCCCATAGTAGTGGAGTTGTGTCCACTCAATTTACCGTACGTAGAGCTACATGACAAAATGAGAACTGATCTACCTGGAAAATATGAATTGTCATTGTATTTTCATGCTAATATGCATTTAGTGAGAAGTCTGCATTTTTTTCATGTTTCACAACATCTGTGATTTACACCTGGCAAACTCTGAATTGCACAAGCAGGAAAGATTGCATATTCAAAAGAAAGGACGGCGGGATACAGCACATATAGGAGAGTGGAGGAGTCACTGAAACACAAGATCAAAGTATGTAAGAGCCTCATTTGTTTGACAAAGAAGAGGGAAAGAAGGGGATGTGAAAGAATTGGGGGGGACAAGGCTTGCAGAGGACTTCTTGTTGAGATTTCTCCTCTCCCACTGCCCTAAAATCTTTTGTATTCATCAGTCCCACAACAAGGAGAACAGTAGAAGGGCTGAGCAACAGTAAAAGTGAAAAGATACATTTGTTGCTTTGTTTGATACTAACTGCCATGTGAGAGATTTGGCAGCTGATTATCTTTGAAAATCATCCAAATCTATACACTTCTAACTGAATCAAAGAGATCAATACATATAATGGACTTTTTAAAGTCTGTGTGTTGGCCCAGAACAAAGAGAAAGAAGGTAGTCATGAAAGCTTTACGGGTTGTCAACCAGGAAATTCATCCTCTTGCTTCATTTCAATGGTGGCTGTTTTGATCATTTTTAAAGTGAGGTTCCCAGGATTCTCAATCCTTTTATTCATCTTCCTTCTTTAAAAGAATCACTGATGCCTGGGAACTTCAGCCATGAGGCAACACATTTTCCTGGAGCTGGAAAAGGTTTCCAGATGGCATTTTTTCAATAGAAACCAAGGGTAGGATGCAGTTTTCCTCACATGCATCCACTGCTCATGGAGCTTGACAGGCAGTCTGTTGTTAACCTGTCACCATGAACACCTTCCCTGAAATGGATACTCTATATTTCAGGAAATGGGTGGCTTCAGGCAGACATTTTTCAGGCACCAAGGATAGGTCTGAAGTGTGTCAAATAGAATGAGAATCATTCCCTCTCAGCCCTACCAGCTTCTTCCCTGAACAATGTAATAACACTTGAACTTCCTGGAAAGCCAAATCTCTTATAAGACATTATACTTTATATTAGCAGGTTTAAGATCTTTCAGTTACTAATGACCATCATACCAGTGTTTTCCATAAATGTCTAAATGGAGACAAACAAACGTGTTCTAATTATCTTGTTTCTCATGAAAGAAGCAAAAGCAGCACCATCTTGGTTCTTCTGAAGTGAGTTGCCAAATTTGGTTGAGTTCCTTAGTAACTGGATGTCTAACTAATGAATTCATACTGAAAATAGCTCCCTAATATCTTTAGTTCAGAGCACACATTTTCAATTTGCTATTTCCAAGAAACTGAGTGTGGTAAACTAGACTTTCAGTTGTGAGTTTCTTGATCGATGTGCTGGAAATTGTCAACCAGACCCACATCAGAACTTTAAAAGACAGTTTACAGGGAAGTTATTTTTTTTTAAAGTCAATTCTCAGTTATCTATGGGGTAATTTCCACACCCACATTCAAAAGCAGTTATAAGGACACAGTTCACAGCTACATATCAAATATTTATTTTGAGATATAAACAATTTGGATTAACTAGATCCCTGGAGGGAAATCATAACTCGCTGACAGTGCAAAAACCTCTTTCATTGTTTGTGGGGAATGAGACATATTTCCGTTTTCTTCACAGGCAAAAACCCAGTTCAGATTTGTTTATAGCAAGCCCTAGAGGAATATTTTAATGTTTTAGAAATGAATATCTCTTTGTAAAATGAATTATTAAATAGAGTCTTAAAATGTTTTGTTCTGTAGCTTTAATTTTATTGCAGTGGGATTTGACTTTGTTTCCCCCAAATTTGTTTTATTAAAAAGTTGGTTGTAAAAATGCAACTGGGAAAGAAAGACATAAAATGCAAAGTAAAAGTCTCTTATTCCTGCCCACGCTTTAAATTTTGGCCGGGATTGACAGACATGAGAGCTATTGCTAAAATGCCAAGGCTGACTAATGTTGCCTTCCCCACACTGGCTCTTATCAGTCCTTTAATGCTTGCTCACCCAATATTTCCAATGAACTCTACTCTCAAGAGATCTCAGCCTTGAACTGTCCACCCTCCACACTCTTTCCAGAATTATCTACCTAATTTCAAATCTAATTATGTAAGTCCCTTGTTTCAGGGCTTTCTGCAGGCTCCCTGCAGCTTCAAAATGCAATCCAAACTCCTATAGCCGGGCTCGCCAGGTCCCTCATAGCCTGGACCCAGCTTCCCCTTTCTTTACCTAATGTCCTTGCTCTCTGCACAGATCACCTTTTGTGCCAGCCACGCAGCCTTCTTTACTGTTTTGGAATTTGCCATGAGCTTTACCACATCTCCGCCCTTGCATTGACTATCCCCTCCCACCTTCAATTTTTGATAAACTCGGTGTCAATTTGCAAAAGCCAGCCAGCTGCAATATCACCTCTGCTGGGCCGCCTCCCTGACCACTCCTCACCCCAAGAAGAAAGAGCTCCTCCTCTTTTGCTTGTCTTGCAGCAGTACTCAGCATATTACCATATCATTCTTGTACAAGTAGTGGTTCTCCCTATAGGTCGTGATGTCTTTGAGGGCAAGGACCTCATCATGGCTCCCCTGTCACTGTTTGGGTTCCTGAAAAAGTGTTCACTGAGTACCTAAAGGGCGTGCACTAGCATCCAGCAGAAGTAAACAGCAACACTCTCTCTTCTCCTCCTCTAGCATGGAATAGGAAATAGTTGAGAGTGTTCATCCACAACAAGCATTAACAACCTACGGCTGGCCTTCGCCAGCAGAGCAAGCCCTAAAACTCTGCAGGTGGGCACCTCCCAGCCTCAGCCAAAATGGCAAAGAAGGCAAAGTA
This sequence comes from Phoca vitulina, assembly GCF_004348235.1. NCBI lineage: Eukaryota > Metazoa > Chordata > Mammalia > Carnivora > Phocidae > Phoca > Phoca vitulina. The sequence continues at coordinate 50,340,647 of NW_022589712.1, read as the reverse complement.
TACCCAGTGTTTCTCCTTCCTGCCTTCCTTCTGCCTTCCTTCTTCACCTCCTGTGACTTCACACCCACTGCCTTTGCTGTTGTGTGCCCACTGGCCGGGCAAAGCTTATTATAGAATGTGCACCAAGCCATACACAAATAATCCCCCTTTTCCACCTCAGCCAACTTCCACTCTCTCAGCCAAATATCATGAGACTCCTATTTGAGAAACCAATATGATTATCCGACGTAAGTCACTGATGTTTGGCTAAGAATAGGCTCAATCTTCCAGAGCGACATATCTTTTTAAAAGAGTAGCTAATTAACTTGAATCTAACCAGCAGAATATACTAAAGAGGTATTTTTATTAGAAGGCCTTCCAGAAGTTCCTTGGAGCCCCTAGATACCACCAGCTCCCAGATGGAAGAGATGGTGTCAGCAACTGGACACCCCATCTCTGAAAGTTTGCCCACACAAGGCACGTCTGCAGGGATTTCCTAGTGCACCTTGCTTAGATGTTCGGTGCTCAAAAGATCACAGTTGCTCAGTGTATACACTTTTGGCCTAGTGGAAAGAATTATTAAAAGACATATAGAAGTAAGGCAAGGGGAACGAGGAGGGGAAAAGGTGAGAAGAGAGTGACAGGTGAGAATGCATGTCAATATCGAGGGAACCACACAGAAGATACAACACCCAAAGACATGGCACTGGGCACTCATACAAAGAGCTTACTGAAAAAATCAGAAATGCATCCATCCCATCACTTTTTTCTATCTAAAACGTTTTGTCCCTAAAGAATCTGAGTGTCCTATGACATATTAGCTATACAAAAAATTTCACAAAAGATTGAGTGGGTCAGAAAACTCCAGAGAACTTTTCTTCTTGAAATTATGAAAGCCTACCGAGTGGCTAGAAATGTCTCTGCTCTACCCTCACTTCTCATAATATTAGTTTCTATCCCAAATTTGATCTTATTTTCAGCGCGGCCATTCCTTTTATAGCTACGCATGCTGAGATCAAGGGATGGAGAGTCTGTCGCAAAGAAAACTAAATGTTACAGAGAGAAGAGTTGGAAAGGGCTCAAACTTCATTACATAAAAAAAATAATTTCAAGGGATAAAAACCACTTCCAGAAGAAGCCAAGACCAAAAATAGTAGCAACTTTAAACTTCATTTTAGGAGCCTGAGGTTGTTATACCCCTCCATGTCGTTGCCTAGGGAACAGGATTCATTTAAGCTTTGCTATCCAATAATGTTTCGGAAATTGCTACCCTATATTATATCTATGATTGTTAAATTCACTCTAAATGGAAAAGCCTCTCAAAAGTACAGCTGAAGTTATAGTATAGGAATCTTTGTCAGGAAAGTGTTATAGAAAGCTAAAGCTCCTTGAATATCTCTTGCTGTCACCATACATGAGCATTCTTCTACTTGGATAGGAGACTTTCTCATCCATAATAACCTATTCTTCATTTTGATTGCATCTGATGTGAAATCTTCTCATAAGTGAGTGAATTTGTCTTGATTAAACACACTTACCTTAGCATGTCAAAAAAACATAAATGGGAATATTCCAGTCTGAACCAAGCCATGCAAAATTATTCTGACTTCCCCCTAAGCATTAATGAAAGAATATCCTTGATAACAGAATGTATATAAGAAGCATAAAGAATGATTTTGGGTTTTCTGTACATGATCAATTTTCTTCAACTGTTGCCTGTTATAGCCCAACCATGAGGGAGAAGAGTTTGGGTAACTGTAGTAGGAGGCTTATTGAAAGTACTGTCAGGGGCACCTGGGTGGCTCAGTCATTAAGCGTCTGCCTTCAGCTCAGGTCATGATCCCAGGGTCCTGGGATCGAGCCCCACATCGGGCTCCCTGCTCGGCGGGAAGCCTGCTTCTCCCTCTCCCACTACCCCTGCTTGTGTTCCCTCTCTCGCTGTGTCAAATAAATAAATAGAATCTTTAAAAAAAAAAAAAGAAAGAAAGAAAGTACCATCAGTACTAGCACATGTTTGTTTTATATAAGAACATTGTTGGCCAAATCCCTATCCTTCTTACTTCCAGTAACCCTATCAGGCCAAAGTAGTTATTTCACTGAAGGTGCTGACTTTTTTATTTCTGTGTCCCTTGTGTTGTTAAATGAATAAAAGTCATTTTGAGAGCTGAGCTGACCTTCCAGTGGGGACAATATACCTTCTGTTCATGTTCTTTGCTAATGTTTTTGGCTCCCCTGCGTATTACCACTTTTTACAAGGAAGCTAGCTAGACAAGGCTAAACTCTATCTCTTTACTTTCCTCTCTGAACCCACTTGGGTTAAAATCTAGATTGGGGGAAGAAACTGAGACCAATGGCTAAGGAAGGGTTAATAGGTGATTTGGTGAGTTCAATATTCTATGAAATTTTAAGATCCTGGCTGTCCTGTGCCTGAGACCAGAGACTGTGTCCCTCAGACCGATATCCTAAGGCAGAACCACCAATGATAGCCATTAGCTGAATAGCAAAATCTCAATGAACCAGAATTTAACCACAGGAGAAAAATTCCTACTTTTCATAAAGCACTGTCTTGGGCACTATGGGGCTTATAAATCTGTCAAAATAACTTTCTGTAGATCCATTTTAAGGAACTTGAATGCTAAGAGGACAGATTCACATAAGAAATCTTGTGGTTGTTTTTTTTTTTAAAGATTTACTTATTTTAGAGAGAGGAAGTTGGGGGGGGGGGGCAGAGGGAGAGAGAGAATCCCAAGCAGACTCCCTGCTGAGCACAGAGCCAGACTTGGGGCTCAATCGCATGACTCTGAGATCATGACCTGAGCTGAAATCGAGAGTCAGATGCTTAACCAACTGAGCCACCCAGGCACCCCCAAGAAATCTTGCTTTTAAAAAATGAAAACAAGGGCCACCTGGTTGGCTCAACTGGTAGAGTACGCGATTCTTGATCTCAGGGTCGTGAGTTTGAGCCCCACATGGGGTGTACAAGTTACTTAAATAAAACTTTAATTTTTTTAAAGATTTATTCATTTATTTTAGAGAAAGAGGGAGAGAGTGAATCTCAAGCAGACTCCCCACTGAGCACAGAGCCCATTGTGGGGCTCAATCCCATGACCCTGAGATCATGACCTGAGCCAAAACCAAGAGTCAGATGCTCAACCAACTGAGCCACCCAGGCGCCCCATAAATAAAACTGTAAAAAATAAAAATAAAGAATGAAAACAATTTCCACAGAAGGTCCTAAGATAAGTGCACACCCAGTTCTATCTTCTACAACCAAGTACTGTACCATAAGAGTGAAGTTCCAAATGACTTTACAGTATTGTCAAATACTCGCTTTGCTCGCTCTGTTTTATTAACAAGGCCCTATCCCTATTAATGACTGGTTTAGGCTCCGGTGGACACTGGATAGTTGAGCATTCAAGTGCTGAAGTGGATTAATGATGAAAATTAATCAACACAATCTTATCAATTTTAAGTTTCAAACTAGTAATGTGCATTTGTTGTCCTATTTGAGAATATTCAATTCTGCTATAGAAAACAAAAAATCGAATGGGATAGGTAAAACTTAGAAGATGTGTTAAGTATAGGTAAGTAACCCAGGAAATATTAAGCATAAGTAAAGTAAGTAGTAGAGACATGTGCTGAACATACACAGGGACAGAAATGCTGAGTAAACATTAAAATTGTCACTAAACATTAAATATACATGAGGTATATGAGTCACCCAATATTTATGAGGTCTTATATTGGCCACCCATGGTTTATACTCATTCTGGCCCCACAGGTATTCTGCCAAATAAAACTCAAAGCTGCTCTTAGAGCAGTTAGTGAGTTTACAATTTTGGCCAGACATACTTGTCCTGTGTCTCTCCATTTGAGCCTCCTTGCTCCAAACCTCAACTCTGTTCCTCATTACGACACCATCGGCATGGAAGTTTGATGAGAAAAGAAGAAGGGGAGCAGGAGAGGGAGGAAGATGATGGGAGTAGGTGGGGGAGAGGAGGAAGGAGAGTGGGACTGAGACTGACCAGCAGACCAGGACTCATGCAGTGTGGTCTTTCTATCTCACTTGTACCAAATTCCAAATACATGAACCTACTCCATCTCTGTCCCTTATTTCTCACTGTGTGTTTTTAATCGATTCAATAAACCATGTGATTCAAGCATCTTAATTTGTGATCTGTAACCTGTGGGATAGCTCACCTGGTAGTATATTTGGAGACTACACGGCATCAAGGTAATTTCCCACATGACAAAACTCATCAGTGTTTCTTAAGCCTTCATACGGTCTACTAATTGTCTGCCACCAAGGGCCAAGAGAAGAAAAATAAATGAAAGGTGGCAACCAATTATTAATGAGGAAATCTGAAGTAGTCAATCCTGTTTAATCCTACAGCTTGGTTACACGTGGTCCTTGTTGTGACTTTATAGTACATACATATATAGTCTTGGTTTCTCCTGGTAAAATTATCACTAAGTCAAATGGTTAAATTATTGGTATTTGATGATATTCCACAAAGAGGACAGTGGTCTATAAAGAAGGCTATGATCTCAAGATGCTCAGCCAGCCCAGCAAGTTTCACTACCATCATTTTAGAAAGCTGCTCATTAATAGTGTGAAACTAACTCATTTCACTGCACCTATATTTACTTACTACACATTTCACAGGGGCCAGGCACTATGCTCTGTGCTGCATTGGAGAAAAGGTGAACATGATAGATCACCATCTCAGGAATTTCACAGTGTACTGTAGAGATACACAGTGTATCACAAAGATACATGAAGTACACAGGTAATTATGATACCAAAAAAAAAAAAAAAAAAGCTATGTTCCATAAAAGGCATGCAAACAAAACTTTATGGAAATTCAAAAAAGTAAGCAATCACATTCACTGGAAGAATCCCAGTAAAATAAAATGGTACAAATTCTCTTAAGGATAATTTAGCCATGTGTATGAACAGCCTAAAAGACTGCACAGTTTATGGTAATTAAGAACAGAAAATAATCCATGTACATGTCTAAAATATTTAGAGTGGTTAAATAAACTCTGATACATCCATTCACTAGAAAATATGCAGCTCTTAAAAATTACATTGCAGGTAGGTATTTCATAAAGTGTTACGGGAAAAGTATAACATACACATGATAAAAAAAAATGTTCCAACTCTTCAAAAGGACAGGCAGTGAAAGATCTTTCTCCCACCCTAGAATCTCCTATTTAACTTGGAGATCTTTCCATATCAGTGAAATACAGATCTATAGCATGTTCTTTATCAGTCCGAGTGCAATTGTATGGGCTTTAAATATATTTTACTTATTTGGTCCCCTGTTAAAAGACAATTACCCTGTTTCCAGAATTTTGCTATTACAAACAATGCTGTAATATATCTAGATGAAGTGTCTATTATATGTCTATATTATTATATGTGAAAATGTTCAAGATATTCTTTTTTTTTTTTTTAAGATTTTATTTATTTATTTGACAGAGAGAGAGAGCACGAGAGAGGGAACACAAGCAGGGGGAGTGGGAGAAGGAGAAGCAGGCTTCCTGCGGAGCAGGGAGCCCGATGCGGGGCTCGATCCCAAGACCCTGGGATCATGACCTGAGCCGAAGGCAGACGCTTAATGACTGAGCCACCCAGGCGCCCCTCAAGAATTCTGTTAAGTAAAAAAACAAAGGCTGATGAACGTCTGGTTTCCAATTCCTCATGTAGGAAGTTGGAGGTTGCTACTCCATCCTAGCAACAAGTAAAAGGCTGAACACACTGAAAAATCAACACCTCTTGGATCTGTGAGAGAGGAGGACGCAGCCCAAGATTCAAGAACAAGAAGTACAGAGAGAACACCAGGAGGCTTGGCTTCCCCGAGCACAGTCTCAGTAGCAGCTGGTGCCAAGGCTAGAAAACCTGAATTGTAATTGACAAAAGTGCTGGAGGCTCAGTATGGACAAGTCTGAGAGTTAAAAATTCCAAGGAGACCCAGTCATAGAGGGTCCCCACAGTATTGTGAGATTTACTCTCAGGAGTTTGACCATATTCCCAAAGTAAACATCAGAGAAAAGTCCCCTCAGGCTTCTGGCAGGGGGCATCATTTTTAAATATGCCAGAGCTTCTGTTTTTCCTAACAAGGCTGCCCTCAGGAGAAACTGGCTAACCTGAACTTCGCCTGCTGGGGGATTCTTAGAGCCTAACTAACCTGAGGAGGGGAAATAGCCAACTCTAGCCCACTCTAGCCATCCTGTCCCACCTAAAGTAAGAGAAAAAGACAGAAATTCTTGAGAAGTTCACAGTTCAGAGGCATATGCTCACTTAAAGACTGAGACCTAATCATAGGGCGTAGAACACCTCTCCTCCCCCTACACCTTACCATCACATTCCTAAAGGCCTATTTATAGCAGTTCCTTTTATGCAATACATCAGGTCTGGCTATCAAGAAAAATTGCAAGGCATTCTAAAAGGCAAAAAACACAATTTGAAGAGACTAGAAACAGACATGGCAAGGATGTTGGAATTATCAGACTGGGAATTTAAAACAACTATGATTAATATGCTACAGGCTCTCATGAATAAAGTAGATAGTATGTAAGAACAGATGGGCAATGTAAGCAGAGGTGGAAATCCTAAGGAAGAATCAAAAAGAAATGCTTGGTATCAAAAATACTGAAACTCTAGCCCTAACCCTTGATGGGCTTACAAGTAGACTGGACTCAACCTAGAAAAGAATCTCTAAGCTTAAGGATATATCAATAGGGGTGCCTGGGTGGCTCAGTCGGTTAAGCATTTGCCTTTAGCTCAGGTCATGATCCCAAGGTCCTGGGATTGAGCCCCATGTCCGACTCTCTGCTCAGCGGGGAGCCTACTTCTCCCTCTCCCTCTGCCTGCCACTCCTCCTGCTTGTGTTCTCTCTCTCTCTGTCATATAAATAAATAAAATCTTTTTTTAAAAAAAGGATGTATCAATAAAAACTTCCAAAACTGAAAAGCAAAGAGAACAAAGACTGGAAAAAAAAAAAAAAAACAAAAACTAAAAAACATCAGAATAGAACATCCAAGAACTGTTGGACAACCACATAAAATACAACATACACATAATGGGAAACCAGAAGAAAGAGAGAAAGGAACAGAAGAAATATTTGAAATAATAATGACTGAGAATTTCCCCAAATTAAAGTGAGACATCAAACCACAGATCCGGGAAGCTCAGAGAATACCAAACAAAATATATACCAAAAACCTACACCTAGTCATATCATTTTCAAACTATAGAGAATTAAAGATACAGAAAAAATCCTGAAAGAAGTCAAAGGGGGAAAAAAAAAAACCTTACTTACAGAGGAAGAAAGATAAGAATTACATCCTAGTTCTCTTCAGAAAACATGCAAGCAAGAAGAGAGTGGAGGATACTGTTTACCCAAAGAAAACAAAAACACTCGTTTGAAAAGATACATGCAGCCCTACATTTATTGCAGCATTATTTATAATAGCCAAATTATGGAAGCAACTAAGTGTCCATCCTGTAGATGAATGGATAAAAAAAATGTGACACACACACACACACACACACATACACACACACACTGTAATATTACTCAGTCATAAAAAAGGATGAGTTCTTGCCATTTGCGACAACCTGGATGGACCTAGAAGGTATTATGCTAAGTGAAATAAGTCAAACAGAGAAAGACAAATACCATATGATCAATAAAACAAAATCTAAATTTTAAAAAATCTAAAATAAAAAATCTAAATCTAAAAAAACAAAACAAATGAATAAACAATCAAAAAGCTAAAACAGACCCATAAATACAGAAAACAAACTGATGGTTGCCACAGGGGCGGGGGTAGAAAAGCTAGGCAAGATGAGTGAAGGGGGGTGAGAGATACAGGCTTCCAGTAATGGAATGAATAACTCACAGGGATGGAAGGTATAGCACAGGGAATACAGTCAATGATATTATAATAGTGTTGTATGATGACAGATGGCAGTTACACTTGTGGTGAGTGTAGCATAACAAATAGAGATATTGAATCACTATATTGTACATCTGAAACTAATGTAACATTGTGTGCCAACTATACTCAAATTAAAAATTTTTTCAAATTCAAAAAAGAGAGAGTGGAGTAAAATATTTAAAGCACTGAGAGAACCACTGACCTGAATTCTGTACTCTGCAAAATTATCCTTCAAAAACGAAGGAGAAATAAAACTTCCTTGGACCAACAAAAATTGAAGGATTTTGTTGCCAGTAGGTCTGCCTTGCAAGAAATGTTAAAAGAAGTTCTTTAGAGAGAAGAAAAATGATATAGGTCAGAAACTGGGATCTACATAAAATAAGAAAGAGCTTTGAAGAAGGAATAAGAGAAGGTAAAGTAAAACCATATTTTTCTTATTCTTAATTGACCTAACAGATAACAGTTTGTTCAAAATAGCAATACCAACAAGGTATTTTATTGTGTATGTATATGTATATATCATATGCTTATATGTAAGTAGAATGAATGACAGCAATGATACAAAGGATTGGAGGGAGAAATTAAGATTATTTTTTATTATAAGGTATTCACACTATCCAGGAAGTGGTAGAGTATTATTGGAAAGTCAATTTGGATTAGCTATAAATGTGTAATGCAAACTCTAGGGCAACCACTCACTAAAAGAAAGTTTAAAAAAAGAGCTATAAAATGATATGCTAAAAAATAAAAAAAGTGGAATCATATAAAATGTTCAATCCACAAAAGCAGGAAAAAGTGGAAGACAAAAACAGAAACAGCAAAGACAAGAAATAGAAAACAGTAATGAATATGGTATATGTTAATCCAACTCTTTCATAATCACTTTGAATGTCAATGTTCTAACTCTATCAATTAGAAGACAGAGACTGTCAGAGTGGATCGAAAAACAACCCCAACTATATACTATCTACGAGAAACCCACTTTAAATACAAAGACACATACAGATTAAAAATAAACAGAGAAAAATATACTGTGCTAATACTAATCAAAAGAAAGTAAGACTTCAAAGCAAGGGAAGTTATCAGGGATAAAGGGGTCAATTCTCCAAGAAAACATAACAATCTTAACATGCATGTGCCTAACAACAAAGTGTCAAACTATGCGTGGCAAAAACTAATAGAATTATGAAGTGAAATAGGTGAATCCACTATCGTAGTTGGAGATTTTAATACCTCTTAGAAATGGCAGACCCAGCAAGTGGAAAATCAGTAAGGGCATAGCTGAACTCAACAACACCATCAATCAACTGTATATGATTGATATCTATAGATCACTTCATCCAACAACAGATTACACATTCTTCTCAAGCTCACATTGAGCATTTACAAAGAGAGACCACATTCTGGACCAGAAAACACGCCTTAACAAATTTAAAAGAATAGAAATCACACAATGTCTGCTTTCAGACCACAGTGGAATTAAACTAGAAATCAATAACAGAATGATAGTTGGAAAATCCCCAAATACTTGGAGATTAATAAGCAAACTTCCAATAACACAGGGATTAAAAAAGAAATCTCAAAAGAAATTTTTTAACATTTTGAACTAAATGAAAATGAAAACAATTTATCAAAATTTGTGGAATGCAGAAAAAGAAAAAAAAGTTGTGGAATGCAGTGAAGGTAGTATTTAAAGTGAAATTTATATCATTGAATGCCTATATTAAAGAGAAAAGATCTAATATCAATAATCTAAGTTTGCATTGCAAGAAACTAGAAAGAGAGCTAATGAAATCCAAAGTAAGCAGAATAAAAGAAATAATAAGAGAAGAGAAATCAACAAAATTGAAAACAGGAAATCAATAGAGAAAATCAGTGAAACCAAAAGATGGTTCTTGAAAAGATCTATAAAATCAATAAGCCTCTAGTCAGGCAAACTAAGCAAAAAAGAAAGAGGACACAAATTACTAATATCAGAAATAAAAGAGGGGACATCACTACAAATCCTATGGACACCAAAAGGATAATAAAGGAATTCTATGAACAACTCTATGCCCACAAATTTGAAAACCTAGATGGGGGCGCCTGGGTGGCTCAGTCGTTGAGTGTCTGCCTTCGGCTCGGGTCGTGATCCCAGGGTCCTGGGATCGAGCCCCGCATCGGGCTCCCTGCTCGGCGGGAAGCCTGCTTCCCCCTCTGCCACTCCCCCTGCTTGTGTTCCCTCTCTCGCTGTGTCTCTCTCTTCAAATAAATAAATAAAATCTTTAAAAAAAAAAAATTTGAAAACCTAGATGAAATGGACTAATTTTTTGAAAGACACAATCTGCCAAAATCCACACAAGGAGAAACAGACTACATGAACAGGCCTGTATCTATTTAAGAAATTGAATCAATAATTAGTAAACTTCCAGAACAGAAAGCATCAGGCCCAGATGAGTTCACCAATTAATTCCACCAATCAATTAAGGAAGAAATTATACCAATTCTTGACAATCTCTTTCAGGGGATAGAAGCAAAAGAAATACTTAAGTATAAGTCTAACAAAATCTGTACAAGATCCGCATGAGGAAAATCATAAAACTTTGATGAACAAAATAAAATAAAAACTAAATAAATGGAAAGATATCCCATGCTTGTGATTAGGAGGACTCAAAACAGTCAAGATGGCAGTTCTTCCTAAATTTGATATAGATTCAACACAATTCCAATCCAAATTCCATCAAGTTATTGTGTGGATATCAACAAACTTATTCTGAAGTTTATATGGAAAGGCAAAAGACCCAGACTAGCCAATGCAATATTGAAGGAGAAGGACACAGCTGGAGGACTGACAGTATCCATCTTCAAGACTTACTATAACGCTATGGTCATCAAGATAGTTTGGTATTGGCAAAAGTATAGACAAATAGATCAATGGAACAAAATAGAGAGCTTAGAAATAGACTCACATATAAATAGAGTCAACTGATTTTTGGCAAAGGACAGCATTGGAGGAAAACACAATCTTTCAACAAATGGTGCTGAAACAACTGGATATCCATATGCCAAAAAAAGAAAAGAAAATAATCTAAACATAGACCTTACACCTTCACAAGAATTAATTCAAAATAGATGACAGACCTAAATGTAAAACACAAAACTATAAAACTCCTAGAAGATAATGTAGGAGAAAATCTAGATGACCTTGGGTTTGACAATTACTTTGTCACATGTAATTAATTCAGAGGCACAATCCATGAAAGAAAGAATTGATAAGCTGGACTTCATTGAAATTTAAAAATTTCTGCTCTGTGAAAGAAAATGTCAAGAGAACGAAAAGATAAGCCACAGACTAGGAAAAAAACAAACAAAACAAAACATTTGCAAAGGACACATCTGGTAAAGAACTGTTACCCAAAATATACAAGGAACTCTTGAAATTCAATGATAAACATACCAACAATGAGCCAAAGACCTTAACAGACAACTTGTCAAAAAAGATCTACAGATGGCAAATAAGCAAGTGAAAAGATGCTCCACATCATATGTCATCAGAGAAATATAAGTTAAAACAGCTATGAATACCACAATGCCCCTATTAGAATGACCAAAATCTGGAACACTGCCAACAGCAAAGGCTGTCAAGGATGAGGAGCAACAGGAATTCTTACCCACTGCTGGTAGGAATGCATAATGGTATGGTACAGCCACTTTGGAAGACAGTTTGGTAGTTTCTTACGAAACTAAACAGACTCTTGCCATACGATCCAAAGGAATTGAGAACATGTTCACACAAAAACCTGCCTGTGGATATTTATAGCAGGTTTATTCATAATGTCAAAACTGGGAAGCAACCAAGATGTCCTTCAGTAGGTGACTACATAAATAAACTGTGGTACATCCAGATAATGGAATATTAGTCAAGGCTAAAAAGAAATGAGCTATCAAACCATGAAAAGACATAGAGGAAACAAATGCATATTATGAAGTGAAAGAAGTGAATCTGAAAAGACCACATACTTTATCATTCACACTATATGACAATCTAGAAAGGGAAAAACTATGGAGACAGTAAAAAGATCAATGGTTGCCAGCATTTTGGGGCGGTGGGAGGAGGAGGTGAATAGGCAGAGACAGAGGATTTTTAGGGCAGTGAAAATATTCTGCATGATACCATGATAATGGATATATGTCCTTATACATTTATCCAAACCATGTACAACACCAAGAGTGAACGATAACATAAACTATGGACTTTGGGTGATTACAATGTGTCAGTGTAGGCTCATCAATTATAACAACTGTACCACTCTGGTAGGGGGTACTGATAATGGGAGAGGTTGTGCATATGGGGGGCAGGGGTATTTGGGAAATCTCTGTACCTTCCCCTCAATTCTGCTGTGAACCTAAAACTGTTCTAAAAAAGTCCATAACAAAAAGGAAATAAGAGCATATACAGTATGATCCTATCTTAATTTTGTGAAAATATATTTACCATAGTGAGAAAAAGTCTGAAACAAAGACTACATATATTTTTTTAAGATATTATTTATTTATTTGTCAGAGAGAGAGAGTGAGCAAGCACAAGCAGGGGGAGCTGCAGGCAGAGGGAGAAGCAGGCTCCCCGCTGAGCAAGGAGCCCAATGCGAGACTCAATCCCAAGACCCTGGGATCATGACCTGAGCCTAAGGCAGGCATTGAACCAACTGAGCCACCCAGGCATCCCAGGAAAGACTACATATATTAATAGTAGTTATCTTTGTGGTAGAATTACATGTGACTTTAATTGTCATCCTTTTCCTTTCTGTGCTCTCTATTATCTAAATTCTCTACAGTGGAGAAATATCATTCATATAACTTTAAAATATTAAATGGTTTTAAGAACAGCTTTGTGGATGAGATAGTATTTGGACTAGGACTTGAAAGACAGGTGGGATTTTGATTTGCTCAGAAACAGAGATAATATTAGTGATAAAAGGAATTGTGATTGAAGCTCCATGGGGTGAGAAATTTTAGGCAACTTGGAAGTGTTTTGTCTCATTAGGTTAGAGCACAGAATACCTGTGGAAAAGTGGTAGTAAAGGAAGAAGTTGGAAAACTGCACTGAGATCTTGCACATCAGCTGCGGTGTTTATAGTTTAAATAGAGTAGGAAGCACAGGAGAGGAACAATAAAGACAGAGGTAAACAATAAAGACAGAGGTGAGCAACAGCACCTCTTTCATTTAGTAAGAAAATTTAGTTATCCAGAATATTCCTGAGCAGTTCAGTCAACTGTTGGTATTATACTTGATAGGTCTCCAAAAAGACAAAATGATCTAACAGGGGGTTTCAGAGACAGAGAGGTCAACCTAGAGAAAATACAATGTCATAAGGCAAATGTAATGAAAGTATTAAAGAATCATTGCTACATAAAATACTTTCAAAGACATCAGTACTCACCACCCAAATGATTTCCCAACAGTATATTCAATAAGCCTATGGGACTTTAAGTACTATGCCCAAGAGATGGACATGGGGAAGATGACTGAACTACAAGATTTTTACCAATATCATGAATCAGGTGGACTATTCGAAGTGCAGATCAATTACATTTATGACTATCACTGCAGAAAGATCGATCCTAAGGACACTGCAGTGGTGTCTGGACATCAGATTCATACTGCTGTGTTCTAAACACTTCCAAAATCCATTCCAGAATACTGATTCTCTTTAACATTTTCTGGAGTAAAGGGCTGACCTATTGGAGATTCTCCACTCCAAGAACACTACTGGGAAATAGTTTCCATACTCTCACCACTCTCACCAGAGATCAATAGAAAGCAGAAGAACAATAAAATATACCAAATGGTCCATACCATAATACTCCATTCCAGGTATTTAAATACTGCCTAAAACAATTAATATCAATCCAACTCAGTAACTATTTAAAAACAGCTCCCATCTGGGGAGCAACTGACCAGGCACTGTGCTAGGTTCTTTACTGACTTTTTGTCTTTAATCCCAATGGTCTAGCATAGAAGGTATTATCATTCCCATTTTACAGAAAAATAAAACATGGCTCAGAAGGCTTAATTCACCTGTGCTATTCACACAACTAACAGGAGATAGAGCTGGTGCCAGGGTCTTTTTGGCTGAAAGCCAGTGACCCTTCCACTGGACAACACGGCCCCAATACCTGCCACCTGCCTCCAAAACAGCATTCTGAAAATGTCACCAGTATTGTTTTCCTGTGCCAATACCATGATCGGAACAACTGTGAGAAACCCTCAGGACTCATTTCAGACAGATAACTGGATCTCTGCAGTTTATCATCATAATAATGCTGTGGCAAACAGCAAAATCAATACAAATTTCCAAGGAAAGAGCTGTGCCAAATATTTTTGTGGCCTCTTTTTTTGCCTCAATTGCCAGCAAAATAAAAAAACTGGATAGAATAATAACTATGTCTTTCATTGGTTTGGGGATCAGATACACAAACTCCTTTTATAAAACCAGAAGCAAGAAGTTCAAAGTCTCCAAATATAATGCCTATACATTTTGAATATCTCAAATTCCCTTTAAAAATCTCAAGAATTAAATTGCAATTTAAGATATCTATAAATAGCATGGAATTGAGCAAAATGCTACTGATTTAAGCCAAATAAGAAAATGAGCAAGAGGCCCTTTTGCTATCTTTATAGAACAAAATTCTTTAGGGACTAGAAGCAGTGTTCTAAGAATAGAAAGAATATTTTCTCCCTGAATACCCCACCCCTCTCTAACTCCACTACACTTCCATCTTATATCTGCAGGCAGCTTTCTCTTTTCTCCCCCAAAGAAAAGGCAGGAACATATCTGGTGGAAATATCTCAACATCTTTGAATATTAGATGAGATGCAGATTAAGAAAAAGAACACTATTGGAAAATACTTTGCATACTCTCACCAGAGATCAATGGAGGCAACCAAGGGAAAGCTAGTCATCTAGCTTTTCTCGGCCCTCCAGTGCCATTCCTGCGGAACAGAGGGAAGCTGAATATCAGGAAAGAAATAAAGGAAAGGGGTCCAATCACCAAGGGTCTGAATGGTGCATTTACCCACCCACCTGTTATCAAGTCCCTGCCATGGACTAGGCATCAGGAATACAAAAATAAATGGCATATGAGATTGGATTTCTCTATTAAACACTCCCGTAGCACATCACACTTCTTCGTAGCACTCATTACAGGATCACATGTCTGGTATTTTAGCTACATGTTAAATCTTAAGACACTTGGTTATGGGAATGTAAAATGGTACAGCCACTCTGAAAAACTGTAAGGCAGTTTCTCAAAAAAATTAAAAATAGATTCCCATAGGATGCAGCAATTCCATTTCTGGGTATGTATCCAAAAGAACTGAAAGCAGGGCCTTAAAAAGATACTTGCACATCCATACTCATAGCAGCATTACTCACAATAGGCAAGAGGCAGAAACAACCCCACGGTCCACTGACAGATAAACAAAATGTAGTATATACATGCAAGGGAATACTCTTCAGCCTTAAAAAAACAAAAACAAAAACAAGGAAAACCTGTCACATGCTACAACGTGGATGAAACTTGAGGACATTATGCTTAGTGCAATAAGCGAGTCACAAAAGACAGATTCTGTATGCTTTCACTTATGTGAGGTCCCTAGAATAATCAAGATCATTGAAACAGAAAATAGAATGATGGTTGCCAAGGGCTGCAGAAGGGGGGAGTTAGTGTTTAATGGGAAGAGACTTCCAGTTTTGCAAGATGAAAATGTTCTGGAGATCGGATGCACAGCAGTGTGGGAATACAGACGGCTCCCAACTTAAAATGGTTCAACTTACGATTTCTCAATTTTACAATGGTGCAAAAACAATATGTATTCAGTAGAAACCATACTCCATGTTCTAATTTTGATCTTTTCCCAGGCTAGTGATATGGAGTATGATCCTCTGTCCAGCTCCCAGTCAGCCCCATGATCACAAGGGTCACCAACCCAGACACTTACAAACAGTCTGTACCCATTCAACGACTCTGTTTTTCACTTTAGTATTCAATAAATTACATGTCATATTCAACACTTTATTATAAAATAGGTTTTGTGTTAGATGATTTTGCCCAACTGTAGGTTAATTAAGTGTCCTGAGCACCTTTTAGGTAGGCTAGGCTAAGCTATGACGTCCAGTGGGTTAGGTGTGTTAAACGCACGTTCAACTTACGATAGTTTCAGTTTACAATAGGTTTATTGGGACATAACCCCATCTTGAGTTGAGGGGGATCTGTACTTAGCATTACTATACCCTTAAAAACAGTTGAACTGGGCAGGGGAGCTAGCAGCCCCGCAATGGTGCTGCTGGAGACCGAGCACTTCTTGACGGAGCTGACCAGACTCTCCCAGAAGTGCCCGTTATCCAGCAGCGTGTTCATCACCCTGAAGAAGTATGATGGTCGAACTAAACCCATTCCAAGGAAAGGTTCTGTAGAGGGCTTTGAGCCCTTAGACAACAATTGTCTGTTCAGAGCTACTGATGGGAAAAAGATCAGCACCGTGGTGAGCTCCAAAGAAGTGAACGAGCTTCAGATGGCTTACTCAAACCTACTGAGAGCTAACGTGGATGGGCTGAAGAAGAGGGACAAAAACAGCAAGAGTAGGAAGAGCAAAGCAGCGCAGAGAAGGGCACCAGATACCCTGCTTTCACCAACTAACCACTGAATTACTATGTTTCCTTTGGTTTTTACTCTTGGCCACAAAGCTAGGTTTCTGGTTCCCCTAGGATAACACATCATGTGAGATGAGGGTCATTTTGGATGGAAGGAGGGCTGCAGTGTTTACGGGATACTTGTAAAAAGCCAAGTTTATTTTAGAATTGGCTGATTGGCCTGTGTTGCATGGTTGTATATCCTGGGATTATAAAGTCTCTGTGGCCATCTGTGTGAAGAACAATGGATCATTAAACCTGTATTTATCCGAAAAAAAAAAAAAAAAATTAGTTAAGATGGTAAATTTTACGTTACATATATTTTACCACATTTTTAAAATTTTCCTAATTAAAAAGAGATGTGGGGCACCTGGGTGGCTCAATCAGTTAAACAGATGACTCTTGGTTTCTGCTCGGGTCATGATCTCATGGTCATGGGATCCAGCCCTGCATAGGGCTCCACGCTCAGCACAGAGTCTGCTTGGGATTCTCTCCTTCTCTCCCTTTCCTTCTCCCTCCCCCTCTACCCCTCCCACCCCCTTGCCCCCATGCACGTGCTCAGGCACATGAGCTCTCTCTCTCTTTCTCTCTCTCTCTCAAATAAATAAATAAATAAAATCTTTAAAAAAAGAGACTTTTTTCCCTGTAGCTTCATTATTTAAGCACAGGTACTTGCATATGGAAGATATTTAACAAACATTTATTGAATGGATAGATGAATGGAGGAAGGGATGGATGGATGAATGGACAGACAGATGGAAATATGAACAGAAGAGCAACATATAAAACAATAATTACTACACCATGTGAACATAGAGAAATGGACCCTGTGAATATGAAGAAAGGAAGAGTTCTTGTTATGGTTGATTCTGATATAATATTTACCATACAGAATTACTTTATCTTATCCATCTATGCCACAAAAAATTTTAATAGAGATTTAGTTTTTTCTGGTTAAATAATTTTTTTCTCTTATTTCTCTTTATTACAGTATAATCTATCTTCTGACCTAGATGAAATTAAAAGAGAAAAATCCATTTTTGGTCACCTTTGCTCTTTCCAGCACCTCTTTTAATCCAAAAGGATAATGTGAAATAGAGCTTACAATCAACACTGCCAAAGACGAAAGCAGGTGATAAGTTGCTTGCCCATTAGTTATTAATCAGCTATCCTCCAGGGCATAGTGTTATGAAGCTGTGTCATGTAATAAACAGCAGGCAAAAAGAATAATCTCCATTTTCTGACTCTGAAATACAGGCATGTGCTATAAAACTAAATTGACATCTGTTAGCAGGCTTGTCACATGGATGGTTTTTTCCTGCAGAATCTGGAATAAATTAAATCTTAAAATAAAGATTGGAACAGAGAGGCTGCTTTACATAATTCCTTCTAATGGCGTGCTGATTTTAAAGAGAAGTTCTTACAAGAAATCTTTCATTATCATTTTAATTGCAAAACTGTTGAATGCCACTCCATGCTAGGAAATTAGTGTTTTTATAAGGTCCTTATGTTTTAAACTAAAAAGTGGCAAGTGAAACCTTCCTCAACTGGCTGGAAGATAAATCAGGTTTTACCTCCAAATAAATCTATGCCCGCTTTTTCCCCAAGCACCTGGAGCCTGTTTCATGGGTGGCTGGTTATGCATGGCCCCTCTGAGCACCGGCATGGCTGAGCTCCCAGGGCAGAAATGGTTGGCCGGGGTGTGACCTCACAGGGTTTGCTCAGGAATACACTCCCTCAGAGGATTCACTAATAGGAGAGCAAGTTCTGGGGCCTCTTACTGTCAAAAGCCATTAAGCATTTTTTAACACATATAGAGGAACTGGCAGACCTGGTGAAACTGGGCTGTGCAACACTGAACAGAACATTCTTCTACTGAACCACCGCCTCCTGTACGAAAGGAAGTCACACAGAGGGAAACCTTTATGGGCCCCTGAAGCTTAGAGCCCCTCTGTTCCCTCAGGATTCCTTTGGCTCTCCTTCCCAAAACTTTGTCAAAATGGCAAAATCCTCAGACAAATATACCCACCCCTGGTACACAGCAGTGAAGAAAACCAAATGCCAGCTCCCTGGAGGCTTGTTTCCTCTCTGAGTGAAATCCTCCCCTTTTGTAATAATTCCGGGCGCCTTTGAAAATCTCAAAAGACATGACACTCAATCAAAATGCTTTGTTTTCCATAAAATCATAATTCTGGTCTCCTTAAAATTCTTCATTCATTTCTCTCACCAACATGAAAGTGTTTGCCTGCACAACCCTCCTCAGATGGTAGCGGTTCATATCCCACACCTTCTCATAGGGAACACTGAGGCACTGAGGACACAGGAACTCGGTGAAGAGACAGAGAAGGAGGCTGCAGAAGCACACAGGCTCTCAACCCCATTCTTGTTTAAAGGGTTTTATGCACAGGAGGGGAGAGGGGGATTTGCAAATGGAAGGCTGAGTCACTAGAGGCCTCTCTACATGCTGAGGCTCTTCACAGGCTGATCTTCCTATTACCTGGGTTAGAGCTGGGAAGGAGAGCCAAAGGAATCCTGAGGGAGCAGAGAGGCAGCTCCCTGGGCTCCATGCCAGACCAGCTAAGTGAGAATCTCTCTAAGGTTGGTTCTGGGTTCGAAGTTTTAATCAAGGTCCTTAGGTGATGGGATTCTTTACTTGTGCTGTTATTTTTGGTTTGTTTTCTGGTGTTACCAAGTCTAACAATGCAATCTGAGAATCACTAGGTTGTGCAGGTGGGAGTGGGTCTCTGGATTCCAGAGCACCTTTCACACACAACTTCGCCAGTCATGGCTTCTGCCCAAGGAAAACACAAACCACCACTAGATCCAGATGCACCTAGCTCATTCTTCAAACAGGCTTTATAATCTACATGCTAGCTAAATACTGAATGTTTCGAAAAATCACTAAGAACCCAGAAATTTGCTTCACAGCAAATCTCACCATTATAGATAAGTGAAAAAGGGTAAAAAGCCAAAACTCATTTTCTACATGTTGAGTGCAGAAGTTCTAGACCCACGTTCTCAAGATGGTTTGTCCTTTGGGTCCACTATAGATTGATGGAGACAGAAAAATGTCTCTGCATTTCAAATTGCAACTCAGGAGCGTAGCTGACTCATTACTCCTAAATTGCTACTGGCTTATTTCACAGAAACAGCCTTGTCATGATTAAATAGTATTTTTGCAAGACGAAGTTGCCTTCAAATACACAGAAAGATACACACCTCTCTTTGAAAAAGTAATATAAACAAGTCTAAGCGGAAGATTGCACTGGGCCTTAAAAGAGTCACCTGGATTTCTACCTTTACCATAACATATCTTGTTGCCATGGTGTTTTCCACCCAAATATTCTGAACATCAGTGGCTAAGGCCTCTGGATGCTCTAGCTGCCCCTTATTAATTCTGCGGTGGGGCTATGTGAAAAGATAAAGCATTCAAACTTCGATACCCTGCACGTTTTATTTAGGAAGATACTGGGTATTAAGTCAGGTCAAGTATCCGACATATTTCCTGAGCACTTCACTAGGTAGTTGGGATGGGAGTCCACACAATGGAGTCCCTGCTCTTAAGCCATATACCCCTCAGTTAGGAACATACGTCTGAGACGCAGAGATTTAGCTGGAGGTTAAACCATTAGTCACCTAGGACTCGGGCATGTCTGGGCCTTGAACTGGTATGGGAGACCACCAGGAGACATTTTTATAAAGGAGCTTCCCTCCTGAGAAAGAAATTTGTTCCAAGAAACCAGCAAGTTCGAAACAGGAATCTGGTACATGCTGGCACGAGAATGGAAAAACGGTCTGGAGCATAGCACATCATCTGTGCCTCATACCACCCTTAGCAGGGACTCAGGCTGACGGTGGAGGACATTAGAACACAAGGTGGTCCAGGAGCACCTGGGTGGCCCAGTCAGTTGAGCAGCAGACTCTTGGTTTTGGCTGGGGTCTGACCACAGTGTCCTGGGATGGAGCCCTACTCCTGGCTCCACGCTCAGCGTGGAGTCGGCTTGGGTTTTTCTCTCTCTCCCTCTTCCTCTGCCCTCTCTCTGTGCTTTCCCTCTCCTACTGAAATAAAATAAAATAAATAAAATAAAATAAAATAAAGAACATAAAGTGGTCCAGCACTGGGCCTCTGGGGGGGGGGGGACACAAATTACTAGTACATATCCTCTGTTCCTGTGTTTCTCAGACTATGGTACAGGCCTTGCTACTCAAGGTATGGTTCCCCAACTAGCAGCCTCAGCAGAGCTTGAGAGCTTGCTAGGAGTGCAGAATCTCAGGTCCTACCCCAGAACTTCAGAATCAACATCTGCATTTTAATTAGATTCCCCAGGTGATTCATATATACATTAAATATGAGCCACACTGGCATGAAAGATGGTTTAGGTCATACAAATAAGCATTTCAAAATCTTTTGTTTGTTAGGTATTTTTAATATGTATTAGAAAACATAATTAAGCCAGTTTACTCATGAGTCCATTGGTATTATTTCTCCAGATAATTCTAAGAAAGGTGAATCAGTTTAAAGTTGACTTAAAGAAAAGTATAAAAGGAAGATGTACCCCCCTATGCCAAACACAAACCGAAAAGAGAAAATTGTAAGAGAAGAACACAAAGGACATAAATTAAACTATATTTTAAAATAATAATAATAATAATGAAAATAAAGGAATCTAGAATGACATTTCACATAAGTATTTATCAAAAAAAACTCAAAACAAAACAACAAAAACTGGTAGAGCAGAACTAATAGCAAACAAAATAGAATTTAAGGCAAAGAAAATTTCCAGGAATGAAGAGTGACATAATATATACATGCGGTGAAATTTTCTTCCTGAGTCTATCATTTTCCATTTCCACCAGCAAAGCATGAGTATTCACTCTAGGGCGGTATCAACATCTTGTTTATATTTGCCCATTTGATAAGCAAAAGAAAAGGGAATCTTCTTGTAGTTCAATTTCAAAGCGCTCCTCCTCTCCAGCACACCGGGGACCACACAGCAGACCTGAGGTCTGGTTGGTGATCCGGGGCGGGTTCCGGGCCCAGGGACTCAGGCCCCGCCCCTCCAGTGAGGGTCCAGGCGGACACCCCGCCCCGGGCAGCGTCCCCAGCCGCGGAGGACTCACCCCCGGCGCTGAGCAGCGCGAGTCCAGCTCCACCCGGTCCTCCGACCCGCAGCCCGAGGCCCCGCCCCCCACTTCTGCTCTGTATTAATTCTCAGCCGCTTATTTAATTTCTCTACAACACAGTGTTTACTTTCTACACAATCGCCAGCAAAGCTGTTCAGTGCCCCAGGGCAGCAAACAATAACAATTCTCTACGACCCTGTCTGAAGAACCAGTTGCCCTTAGTTTCGCACAAAGCTTTCATTAAAAACTCTTGAGTGGAATTAGGTGCGGTTATCAATTTCCAGGGAAATCTGATATATTTTCCCTGAAAACGAAGAAAGAGAGAAAACAGAAAATGTTTTCTATAAAATTTTGTAAAGACTTCCTGAAATGGTTAATTAAAAGTCTTTGAATTTAAAATCATTATTTTTTTTTAAGATTTTATTTATTTATTTGACAGAGAGACACAGCGAGAAAGGGAACACAAGCAGGAGGAGTAGGAGCGGGAGAAGCAGGCTTCCCACTGAGCAGGGAGCCCGATGGGGGGCTCGATCCCAGAAACCTGGGATCATGACCCGAGCCAAAGGCAGATGCTTAACGACTCAGCCACCCAGGCACCCCTAAAATCATTTTTAAATCACACTGTGTTCTCTGATCTAATTCTCAAAAGCAATCCATTTAGGGAGTATCATGGTCCCCATTACACCAGCAATCAAACAGAGCACCAGAGCAGTTAAATGACTCTCCCTCCTAGTGCCAAAAACTAAGGAGGGAATGGGTGCTTCAAACCTAAATCACTGAGCTTCCAGAGGTAAACTCTAAGGCAGTCCTGTTACTCATACTATCAATAGCATGGTAAAGACCGAAAGTAAAAACTTCTCATTAAGTTTTTGAGCCTGGATCATTTAGGATACTCTGTGTAATCAAGACTTTAGGGAAAGAAAAAAAAACATACATTATGATTAATATGAGCAGAAATTTCAGACTCACTATTTCTAGTCCCATCCTGGAAAAATTCTTATGCATCGTTTACAGCAACAAGCACATGAGCAAGAAGACAGTTCATCATTACTAATGCTGGATCCAGGTGATCTTACTCCCTGACAGACTGGCTTCTGGTTCTCCTGCTTTTGCTGATGCAGCTGCTCTCACCAGATGCTTTAGAAATGTTTTTGATTTACAGTTGGAAATTAAAATTACCAAAGAGTTCTAAAAGCAGAATAGAAGCCCTATGCATCTTTCTGTCACCATCTCAGAGTTTGCCTTTCCTTTTGGCCTGAGTGGCTGGAATCTAGGGATGGATAAAGAGAAGAAGAAGAAAAATCACAGCTTCACATGGAAAACAGCACCCAACTATATGAAACAGTTTAATGTCATGAGGTGAAAATAAAACAACAAAAATCCCCCTGGTTTCTAAAGTCACTAGCAGAAGAAATGAGTGAAGAAGGCAAGACTCAAGCACAGACATGTGTGTGTGTGTGTGTGTGTGTGTTCGTGTTCTACTTGCTTGCCCTGCCAGAGCCACATCCTATTTACCAGTGTCTGTACACATGCAGAAAAATGAAAACAGACCTTGCTTGCTGCAGGCCAGAATGGAAGTTTCCTTTTATCTGGCACCACATAGCTTCTAGAGGCATGTTCCTAATGGAAGCAATCACTCACTGATGGGTTTCATTTTCCTTGTTTTGTTTTAAAGCATCCACAAAAAAAAAAAAAAAAAAAAAATCTATGAAAGAATATCAGTCTCTTTTAAATTCTTCAATAAGGATTTTTTAAAGCAGCAAATATATACCTGGCAATTCTGACCCAGATCACTTTCATGTTTATTTTTTTTTATTGTGGTAAAATACACATAACATAAAATTTACCATCTCAACCATTTTTAGATGTCATTACTAATGTTTTTAATAAAAACAAGTAGCCTTAGGAATATAAAAAGATCCTTTAGAACATTTATCCTTTTTAGGTACTACTGTAAATATTTCTGCTGTCTCAGGGGCAGCATGAAAGATCTCATGCTTCATCCTCAGCATAAAGGTTTGCCCACTGCAACTCCTATGGAGTTGAACAAACACAATTCAGGTGCATACCTGGTTATCTGAAAATGCATTTTCCATAGGAAATGTGGCTTGGATAAATTATATCCACAGGTCATTTTTCAAAGCCCTATTTTATCCTCACATTTACCAAATCTTCTGCTGAGATATTATCAAAAAAAGCTGTCTCTACAAGGTCTATTCTTTGAAGAGTGAGGGTAGATAGAGCCAGGGTGTGAAGAGCATGAACGTGGGGCAACAAGAGTCCCAAATGAACACAAAGAATCTGTAGCTAGCTCTTTGAATAATCAAGAGTTGACATATTAGAGAATCAAGCCTGTAATTTTCAGCTGTTTTTTTTTTAAACAGGTCTCTGACGGTAACAAATGGCAAAAATAAAATAAATTTCTGAAAAATGTTCCCACCTCAGTTTCTGTTTGGAGATTTTACTCTCCAAATCCTATATGTGTTTCATTAAGGCTCCCAGTTATTAAATACTAGTTACTGCCAATGGCAGAGCAAAATACAAATCAATAATTAATCACATGTTAGAAGAGCAGCAAATTTTTTTTTTTAAAGATTTTATTTATTTATTTGACACAGAGAGAGAGGGAACACAAGCAGGGGGAGTGGGAGAGGAAGAAGCAGGCACCCCACGGAGCAGGGAGCCCGATGCAGGGCTCGATCCCAGAACCCTAGGACCAATGACCGGAGCCAAAGACAGACGCCTAACGACTGAGCCACCCAGGTGCCCCAGAGCAGCAAATTCTTTGAAGTGGTTCTTGAAGAAGCTCCTGCAGTCCAATTAAAAGGAGTTAAAAAAAAAAAAAAAAAAAAAAAAGGAGAAGGAGGAGGAAGAGGAACAAGAGGAGGAGGAGAAGAAAAAGAACAAAGCAGAGGAAAAGCCCTTTTATTAAAGATCAGGCAGCCAACTCAAGTTTAAAATTGAATTCCATATACACTGTTTTTCAGAAACACCCATTTTGGCATGTTCTAAATCACATGCCATCTCTGACTGAGAACAGGAAGGCAAAATAGGCCAAGCCCAGGAAGGGTTGGCAAACAAACACAAGCCAAGTACACTCAGGAGAATTATCTAGTATTTGCCTACAGAATGCAATTGGCTTGGGTCTACACTAAAAATTGCTTTCAAGGAACACGGATCAGAGATTGGGTTTCTTTTTGCTATCTATTCACAATAAGATACTTGTAGAGATTTGTCATCTTTTGACATAATTATATCAGTTGCAACACACACATGTCCATTCAATTTTACAAAGTTCGTTTTAATCAAAGATATACATACGTTCTGGCCTTCAAGAGCCTGGAGACTCAAAGTAGTTGCTACAACAGTGAGAAACACAATTCATGGGCAATCTCTTATCAAACAAAAACCTGGCCCCGATTACTTTGTATTTGAGACTGACATAAGTAGTTCACTCTGTCTGAACATTTAAAATCAATTGCCAAACGAAAATGGGACTCTTGAGCCCATGCCAGAAGTAGGTTTCTTACTTCCTTGCCCAGTCTTGGCCAAAACCCTAGCACTACTCAACAGCAACTGCAATCTACAAATCAACTTAAAGATCTTGATTCCTGCCAAAACTTTATGTCTACAGAGCTGACTCTATAAATAATGATGGGTTATCATCAGTAAGGTTGAAACTGGATCCTCAACTATCCAATTCTCGGTTTGCATATTTTTTTAAGTTGATGAGTTTGTTCACTTTATTTCATTATGAAATCAAATGAAAACTCTCACCTTGTGATGCCCAAATTCATTCAAAATGGTGCCTAGTTTTCTGGTGTTGCTATGCGGCTTTTGGGCAGCCACAGCTGGATGCGGGTCCCGCCAGTCGATAGACAAGCGGTGATACCAGAGGCGCTGACTCTCCAGAATATGAGCCGACTTCACACTAGGATCAAAACGATGTACCTCACATCCATTGTTGGCCATGCTAACCTCAAATTGGGTATCATCACTCCCTAGCCTATAAAGAAAAAGGATGGAAATCAATAACAAGAAAACTATAATGAAGCAAAAGTGTTGGATTGACAAAATGATTCTAAGGCCAATTTTCTTATTCTTATCAAGCTTTCTCCTGTTTTAACACACAGCTAACTGCACACATTCAATAAACCTTCTTCTTTCACAAAAAGCATTAGAGCTAAAAGCTTCTGGGTAAAAAGCAAGCAGAGAAATCATCTGCTAAGTGCAGACCAGAGAATCACATGTTCAAACATGTACAGGCATACCAAATTAATTTTTTACAAAGACTTAAACCATAGCAGCAACGAAACAAGACTGTCCAGTGATCTTAAGAGGTTTTCTCAGAATACGTCGAAAATATAAGCGTCGGGATCAGTTCCCTTAGGGAGAGGGGCAGTCTACTAATGAGGTAATTTGTCTCCATTCTAATGGCCACGATGCATGAGGTCTGACTTAAAGACAATAGCCGTTTCCTTAGAAATGGAATGTAATTTAAAATAGTACAGCTAAAGAAAAGGCAACTGTGTGTGGTTCTACTCAAGAAATAGAAGAGATACCTCATCTAAATTCACATCAACAGGAGGAAAAAATTATGAATTAGTTGTTCTTAAGTACCCAGTATGTAACACATCATGTGGAACATTCATATACTTCACACATTTTTAATTTACTCCGTCATATTACTCAGACATATTAGGTGGAGTTATATTCATCGCTTTGATTAAAGCACCAGTTTGGATGAAAAACATGAAGTTAAATGAAAGAGGATTATTTTTTTAAATGGTGATTATGGCTTCTTTGCCCGAAATACTATAATTAGATGTGATTTAAGATACCAAAATCTCAGAGTATCTATAATACATTGACCAAACCTGAACCCAGTGCAGAAATGTTTCATTCTTTTAGACTTTACTGTCTCAGATATTTCATAATTTGGAAATATACAAGCTCATTGGCTAACAATTATTGACCTGCTTTTAGTTGACTAAAATAAGTCTTCAGTACAGAAATCCTCCACCTAGACATTCTTACTATACTCTTATTTGCCTTGTTCTTTCCCTTCACTTGTACTCCACTGCTTTTTCCCTCGCTGGACCCATGGCATGTTAACCCTCTGCTGTCCCTCAGCTGTAATTCTCTCTACCCTTTTGGCTAGAAGATTTAGCACTCCTCTCACAAATGCTACCATTCCTTTTACCCGACAGATCCTGTTTCCTATTTTTATATATTTTTAAAGATTTTATTTATTTATTTGTCAGAGAGAGAGAGAGCACAAGCAGGGGGAGCGGCAGGCAGAGGGAGAAGCAGGCTCCCAGCTGAGCAAGGAACCCGATGAGGGACTCGATCCCAGGACTCTGGGATCATGACCTGAGCCAAAGGCAGATGCTTAACCAACCGAGCCACTCAGGTTTCTCCTGTTTCCTATTTTTAACCTCTTATTGAACCCACACAGCTCAGACCATTGTAATCTCTATCCTAGTTTCCCCCCAATTTTTCCATGATCTAATCTGGTGTGGCAGATTGACTTGCTGGCTCTAATTCTTCACTCCTTCATACTACTGCCATGCTATGCTCATCATGGGCAGTGTCCTTTCCTGCCTCTTGATTTTTTGGCTTGATTATGTAATTTGCTTTTTGGAAGGAAGTGACAGTATGCCAGTTCTGAGACTAGACTTTAAGTACTTCTGTCCACTCTCTCGTATCATCCTCATGATGAAAACTTACCCTGGGTAGCTTGCTGTCTCAGGAAAATAAGAGATATGAGAGGCAGAGGTACCCCAGCCGAACCTCCAGCCTTCTATGAAAAACAGAACTGCCCTTAGCCACCTCACGTTGAAGCCTCCCCACTGAGCCCAGACTCAATCAACTGAAGCACAGCTGATGTGCAGACATATAAGCAAGAATAAATAATGGTTTTAAGCTACTGAATTTTAGAGTGATTTGTTACACAGCAACAGCTAACTTATAAACCTGCCATGAACTATAAATCCAAGAATTGAATAAAAATGATGAAACATTTTTTTAGTAGACAGATTTCTTTCTGTATATATCAGAATGTTGCCAAATTCACCTGCCCCAAGTGATTTTTCACTTAATTGAATATGTTGAAATTTAGATGAGCAAACCAGTGTTATTATGGGTCATCTCATGAAAAGTGGCAGTTTTGTAGCTTTACTAAGAGAATATTATGTCAAAAAAAGTACTCATTAAATATAATTTGTATATAAACTTTCTAGAGTAGAGAAATTTGAATAATTTCTTTCTGTGAATTTTCTCAATATTGTTTTCAAGGAAACATTCTCTACTCTATCAAGACTTCAAAAAAATTTAAGGATTAAATTAAACACATAGACTTTTGTAACTAAATTTTTTAGTAAGACACTTTATTATATATTGATATGTTTTTAATTTAAACTAATTTTTTATAATAAAAAATAGCAATACTCACAGAAAGAGTTCAAAGAAATAGATAAAATGAAAAGTAAAAGTTTTCTAGCTCTAGAAATTTTGGCCACTAATTTCCAGAGATAATCACAGTTAGCAATTTTTTGTGTATCCTTCCAGAAATTCTCTACACATGTACAAGTGTTCTCTATTAGAGATATCATAAGCACACACATATATATTTAAGTTCATCATCAAACAGCGAGGAACTATTTTGTATGATACACTAAATAACATCAAAATATTGAAATTTGTCATTTTGGGGTAATTTATGTTACTAAATAAGAAACACTTAATACATAAGTGTACTAAATTGGAAAGTAATAAACAGCATTCATTGAATCAATGTCTATAATTCTTACTTTCATTTCTTCAAATGGTACTTCTTCAAATTTTTATTTAAATTCAAATTAGTTAACACACAGTGTAATATTCTGCTTATTTCTGAATCCCAAGTGCTGAGCAATGAGATGAGTGCTGACAGACAAATCTACAAAATGCTGCTCCAAGTGAGAGAAAACTAGAAAATTAGGTAGGATCTGGAATTCCCAGAATACGTAGTACAGTATCCAACATGGCAACAGGGCAGGCTATGTTTCACTGTCTTATTTGTGTATATAAACAAATATTTATAAAGCACTTTAGGGGGCACCTGGGTGGCTCAGTCAGTTAAGCGTCTGCCTTCGGCTCAGGTCATGATCCAGGGTCCTGGGATCGAGCCCCATGTCAGGCCCCCTGCTCAGTGGGGAGTCTGCTTCTCCCTCTGCCTCTCCCTCTGTCCGTCTCCAGCTCGTGCTCTCTCTCTTGCTCACTCTCTCTCTCAAATAAATAATATTTTTTTAAAAAGCACTTTAATATGTTTAAGGCACTATACTAGACAGCAGAGACAAATAGATAAATTAAATATAACCCTTGATCT
Organism: Phoca vitulina; assembly: GCF_004348235.1. Lineage (NCBI taxonomy): Eukaryota > Metazoa > Chordata > Mammalia > Carnivora > Phocidae > Phoca > Phoca vitulina. The sequence goes on along the minus strand of NW_022589712.1, from coordinate 50,311,553 downwards.
GAAGCTCACCGGTCGTAATGAGAGAGATTTCTGAACAAATAACTATAGTAAAATAATGAAATAACCAAAACAAAACTATTACTTACAGCAAAAAAAAAATGTATTCAGTCTGTAAGAAAATCATTTTCTGCTCTTATTTAACTGGAAAGAGAATTAACCATAGAAAATTCTCCTTTAGGGGCGCCTGGGTGGCTCAGTTGGTTAAGTGTCTGCCTTCAGCTCAAGTTATGGTCCCAGGGTCCTGGGATCGAGCCCCGCATTGGGCTCTCTGCGCAGCGGAGAACCTGCTTCTCCCTCTCCCTCTGCCTGCTGCTCTGCCTACTTGTGCTCTCTCTCTCTGTCAAATAAATAAATAAAATCTTAAAAAAAAAAAAGAAAATTCTCTTTATAGGGACGTTCTACTTAATGTTTATTCCATGAAGCAAGAAATGTAGATCATAAGGCTTCTATCTCATGATCTAAGACAATTGTTCCATTCCCTGCCACCACATCTGCATTCCAGCCAGCAGGAAAAGTACAAGGAGAATGAAGGTCCCATCCTTTCTTCCTAGGGCATGGCTTAGAAGTTGAACACATCACATTCACTCATATCTCATTGCTCAAAGCTAGTCATATGGCCACTTGCAGCTTCAAGGAAGGCTAGGGTATGCAGTCTTCAGCAAGGTGCCAGGTGCCCTGCAAAACTCACAAGCTCTGTTACCAAAGGAAAAAGGAAAAATATCCCCAAGAGAAGTGAAAACATATGTCCGCACAATGAATGTTCACTGCAACATTATTCACAATAGCCCAAAAGTGGAAGCAACCCAAATGTCCATCAACTGATGAGTGAATAAATAAAATGTGGTATATCCATATAATGGAATATTATTCGGCCATAAAAAGGAATGAAGTAATGATACATGTTACATCATGGATGAACCTTTATGCTAAGTGAAAAAAGCCAGTCACAAAAGGCCATGTGTTGCATGCTTCCATTTATATGAAATGTCCAGAATAGGCAAATCTATGGACAGAGAGTAGATTAGTGGTTGCCTAGGATGAGGGGTGAAAAGCAGGAAAGGTATTGGAGAGAAAATGGGAATGACCGTTACTGGGTATATGGCTTCCTCTTTGGGGTGATGAAAAGGTTCTAAATTTGACTGTAGCAACCAAAAACCATTGAACTGTATGTTTTAAATGAGTGAATTGTATGGTATGTGAATTATGACTAAACAAAACTGTTTAAAAAAAATAAAAGCAGATATAGGGAAGGTCCCTACTGTGACCACCAAAGGCATAAGGGTGGGAAGAAGTAAGACAACTGTGTCCCCAGGAATTTCAGTAACCCATTCTTCAATGCTGCAGGACCCAGAGAATCTGGCCAAATGGCCAAATCTCATCTATTATGAGATCTAATAGATAATTAGATTATCTATTATCTGATTATTGAGGTGATTATGATTAGATCTGTAAACTGGCAACAACTAGAGGGGGAGAAATAGCTTTTTCAAAGCACAAATGACACTGAATTGTGGGTAAAAATATGTTATAATTGTTAGTTTTTGTTAAATAACATTGTGTGAAATGCCAAGATTTCATCTAAAACATATATTCTCAACAGGGAAGATATCACCCCTAAGGGGGCAAAAATCCATTCTTGGTAGCCAAGAAAACTTCCTCTTTTTACATAGAAAGCACAGATACATACATTACATAAACAGACAGTTTATCTATGGCTTTAAAATTTCACGGGGTGGGGTGGTGATTAGGAAAAAAATTATCTAAAAAGGATCTTTGGGTCCATGATTTTCTGATTCCTCATTCATATATACTACGAGCTCCGGCTATGTGAATTAAACTATTACAAGTTGAAAATGTTTGGCTCTGGAGCTTGTTCATTCCTCTTGAAATGCTCATGGCACCCAGAAGTCCCAGCTTTTCTGCTTAAGATACTGGTTGTTGCCTAACCATGTGTCATCTATCAAACGTTCTTCTGTCTCATGCTGAGAATTTATGCCTTGAAACAAAATGGTGCCAGCTACCGGAGAACTAAAAAAGAGATGAAAAAGATTTACCTATGCATAATCCCTTCTCAAGTTCCCTCTTCCACTCTCGCGCCTACCCCTGAGATAACAAACTTTGAAAGGCAGGATAAAATAGGTGATTTTTCCCCACTCACTTTAGCTACCACCCTCCTCCCCCCCAATCCTCACCCTTCACCTGCTCCCCCTCCACCTCACACAGAAGAAGACTTACAGGGCGGGCCCCAGCTGAAGAGGTCAGGCAGATGACATGATCATCTAAACCCACAGCCCCTCCTTTCTCTTCTCTTCCCCCTCCCTGTAACATAACCTTCCTGTACAGCACTTTCCCTATCTTTTTTTTTTTTTTAAAGATTTTATTTATTTATTTGAGAGAGAGAATGAGATAGAGAGAGCATGAGAGGGGGGAGGGACAGAGGGAGAAGCAGACTCCCCGCCGAGCAGGGAGCCCGACGCGGGACTCGATCCCGGGACTCCAGGATCATGACCTGAGCTGAAGGCAGTCGCTTAACCAACTGAGCCACCCAGGCGCCCAGCACCTTCCCCTATCTTAATTGGTCTATTCTACCCCCATTTCAAAGTTGAAAAGGATCTGATTTTAATTTTCAACTGAACTTCACACAGAGTGCACTCTCCCGGAATAAATGCTTTTACATTAACTGCAGAATAAAAAGCTTTGACTCCTAGGAAAGACATTCCAAACTCCGAGATAAGGTGGAGGTGATTCCTGCTTTAGTTCTTGGGATGGAGGAAAGACATGCAGCCTTTGTCTTCTGTTCCTCTGTCCTCAGATCTCTCCTCCTCTCTAGGAAGATTACCCTGAGCCGCGGCTTTATCCGTCATCCTCAGTCTGCCTGGGAATGAACTGAGCACAGCAGTGACCTGGTCTTGCTACTACCAGAGTCCTGGGGCTGAGAGCACATACTGGCCTGGTGTAGGGGCCCCATGACCCACCTGCCACCTGCCCTCCCTGCCATCTCGCAACTACCCCAATACTCCCGAACACTGAGAATCCGGGGCCCACATCCCCCGTTCTTGTGCCTCATTTCAGGACCACCGCTTCTGGCCTGGGTCTCTTTCTTCCCTCAGCATCAACTGGAATGTTGTCAGCTGGCTATTTTCCTGCCTCCAGGCAAGGAATTCACCTGAGAAGGGGGTAGGCTTCTCCTGACTCTCAGTTCTGAGTCACAGGGCAACCTCCTTGTACATCCACAATCCAAAGCATCCTTTTTTTACCCATCTGAAATATTTTTTTTAGTTTCCAGTTTTCAATTAAGCATTTTTTTGGTTTTGAATCAAATGTTGGCCCTTATAATCTAGTCACGTCTGTTCCCAGCCGAATTCAACTGTTCTTATCTGCTCTTTATAAAGTTGTGTTTGAATAGTGAACATTTCAATGAAAGTAAGAAACTACCTTTTTACATGAAGTAATCTGAAATCTTAGAGCAGAACTATCTTATCTAATGGCTCTGAAGTTTAAGGAAAGCAAAAAGGAATTTTAAAGATTCCCGCCCCGCCCCGCCAACAGCTTTCCCAGTTTCATTTTACTCAGGGATATGCTTTAAATGAAATTATTCCCTGGGCGCCTGGGTGGCTCAGTTGGTTAGGCGACTGCCTTCGGCTCGGGTCATGATCCTGGAGTCCCGGGATCGAGTCCCACATCGGGCTCCCTGCTCGGCGGGGAGTCTGCTTCTCCCTCTGACCCTCCTCCCTCTCATGCTCTCTGTCTCTCATTCTCTCTCTCGCAAATAAATACAATCTTAAAAAAAAAAAAAAATAAAATAAATGAAATTATTCCAGGATGTAAAATAATAAGTAAAATATAAAGGCAGTTCAGAGCAAGAAAACAGGACCAAGCTGAGATCTCCAATTTGCATGTGGTACTATGCAATTACTTTTATGACCTACTTTCATACATTTTTAATATGATAGAAAATAAAGGCTACTGTCAAAACTTCCCATTCTCTCTGTAAGCTTGAAGCATAGCTGGTGGGCTCCCCTCTGTTCTAATCAAGTGGCTGAGCAACTAATTTCCTAAGCCTCAGCCTCCTGGTTTAAATCACAGCATAACCAGCGTCTCTCCCTAGTCTCCTTAGCTGAAGCAATCATTTATGTAGCAAGCATATATTGAGTGCCTACTGTGTGCACCAAGCTCCCCTGTTGATACCAACTCTTCAGTGAACCTACAGAAGAATGGTTCCATTATCCTGAAACTCTTATTGGAACTCTTTCGTTTTTACAAAAAGTTCACAATGACTGTAACTAAGAATTCTTGTTTGGTAAAGTTTGACAACGATGGTGATCCTCTGGGCACGTACCCAAATATCTGCCCACCCCCCCCCTTTATCATCTAGGATTCATGAGTTGTTACTCATATACGTGAATATAAATCACAGAAGTGCTGAAACCTATCAGTGAGAAACAAGCATAAGACACCTGTTAGGGTCCCCAGTACTTTTGTAATGGACTTCAAGGGTCTTGCCTAAGAACCTCATCACACAGCTTCCACAAAGAGTCTGTGGAATAGGGTATTCCCAATAAAAATAACTCTTCTCTGCCTTTTTTTGAGACACATATTTGTAAGTTCAGGTCTGGATGTGAGTACTACTGTAATTGGTGAAATAGTCTCATTACTTTATATTTGCCCTTTTATAGAAGGCTCTCTAAATCCATTTGTATATTTAGGTCATTTTCAGCCTGAATAACTGAATATTAATATTTCCCACAGTTTTGACAAAATCACACTGTTTTCACAAGAATTCCCTTTTCTTTCTTTTTAATGTAAAGTACACACAGATTTACCATTGGCCCAAAACATAAAAATCCAACAGTGGCCATTTATCTTGGGTCATTCATCGTAAGCGTGTATAGCATTTCTAATATGCTTGCTGTTCTTCTTTCTCTTAATTCTTAATCTCTCTCTCTTTGTAACAAGGATGCTATAATTCCAGCTGGAAATCATTGGCTTCACCAAGAGGCTCATCATCATGCTGAAAATTGAAGTTGCCAACTTGCCACTAGCCCAATGGGAGAGAAAATGGCCCCGGTCACTTCCAGTGATCTGCAAGTGCAGTGCCCAGTTACCTATCAGCCAGAGGGGTCTGAAACGATGGCAGGAGGCAAAGTATAGCACCTGTTATACACCGCGACCGGTCATAACTTTGTGTTGCTGAAAAAGCCTTGGCCACTTGCAGGAGTGTTTTGTGTTCTGCTATAAAATGCACTTACCCTAAAGAGTAGAGGCGGCATTGCTTGCTGCGGATTTGATGAGCTAAGCCAAACCTGTCATCAAGACAGACTGACCAAGGCTTCTTTGCAGGGCCGGAGTCAGTAGTGAGGCTGTCTGTGCTCAGGTGATTGCATGCAATCTGTAAGGATTAGAAATCAATATGAATAATTTAAAGCGTTGGTTGATAAATGGCAGGTAGGGAGTAACTGCTTCCCCAGTCCCTGAAAGCCGTAACAGGAGAGTTACATCCTTTTCTACTGCTAACTAACTACTCCTTTCCCCAGGGAAACACAAGACTGCTGTCAAATGTTCAGAGGAACTCCAAATACTGGATTTAGAAGGAAACTTGTGGAGACTGCAGGTAGGTTTGAAGGGAAGTTAAGAGCTACTATAGGTATATAGCACAGAGTATGCAAGGGAGAACAAGTCAGGAGCAAAGGTGGCAGAGAGGAGGGATCCAGAAAGGCTTTGCAGAGGTGTGTTAGCCTTGGAGGATGAACAGAAGTTGACCAAGAAGCTGAGATCAAGAAGGGCATTCCAGACATGGAGAACAGTGCTGGCAAAACACCAGGTCTATAACTCACAGTGTTCCTACAGGAAGTTGTGAGATATGATTGTGGGCACGGGTCTCAGAAGGATACAGATTATCAATTCCTTATCTCAGGCAGATAAGCTGGGACCACCGTGGTCCAGAAAGGTAGCATGCGTTATCCCAGGTAAACAGCTGATCAAGGGTCAAGTGAAATTAATTCATCATTCCTGCTCCCCAAACCATATTCTTTGTGAAACAGTGTACTAATGAGCTTCCTCCTAGGGGAGAAGAGCAAGAGCCCCACGCAGGAAGGAAGCTCTTCCTGAGCTAACCAAAGCGCTTCTTTTAACTCATCCATCAAAATTAGATAAGGAAACCAAAGGAACATGTATCTAAATCAAGCAGAAGCAAGTCTCTGATTTCAAATGCACATTAAGCAAAGACCCTGTATAAGGAATTCTGACTTGTGTTTAAGGCTGGCACAGTGTGCATGACTGAGGCTGCTGGAACCAAAGAGAGCAGGTTCTGTGACCAAGGTATTCTTCCGTGGCCAGTATTACATTACTGAGCATCAGTTTTCCCCCTAATCCCTCAAAACGCCCATCATCATCATGATGCTCCACGAATCATGCAGCAGCTCTGGCTGTCACATCATGAACAACAGAGCACTCCATGTGCAAAGGATGTTCTCAGGTTCATTTCTCTGATTCATTGGAAAACATAACAGCAAATTATTTTCTTCTTCTGAAGATACTCTAAGTTTGCCCAATTCTTTTATTCAATGGAGCTTCCAAAATTCTAATCTGAAAAGCCTATATATATGTAGCTTATTCAATGGATATGGCATCTCCCTTACTCTTGCCGTAATCTAGGGCTGCTGGCCTGGAAAAATCATCCAGCACTATTTATCAGAGATAAAGGAGAGAGTCCATTGCTAGGATTTGGACAATTTAGAGGGAAGCTTAAAATACGAAACCCTATATATGTATTCTTCTCCCTCAACTGATGTCTTATCACTGTTTAAAGGGAAAAATAGAAAATGGAATCGAATCTTCTCTCAAGCAACTATTACAGAATACATTTATTAAGTGGGTGCATCAACATGTTAATTTGTATAATTCATTTCTTACTATTCTCCCACAGATATGTGGAAATTATGCCTCTGTCTGCCCACTTCCTAGGCCCCACTCACCTACCAAGGGAGGAAAAACTGCTAATCTAATCAATCAATGTTCAATGTGTTCACTGGGCCCGTCTTACTAGTGGGCGGGTTACTGTGCCTTAAACGTCGGCACCTTCATTGTCGCTCTGCCCCACGCTCTGCCCCCCTGCAGGTGGTCAGTTAGGCAGTTCTGTAGGCCCCTAAAGCATAGCTGGACCTCCTAAGCCTGTCCCATTTGCTCTAGGGCAGCTTCCTAGAGTATTTTTATTACAATTGTATGATGATTCCCGTTTCTTTGTGTGTACTCTTCCCTAAGAACCTCCCTAATCACAGAACAGGATATGGACATTCACAGGTTCTTGTTCCTAAGTCTCTCCTAACACCACTGAAACTTAAGTCTCGCCTCTCCCGCCATGTTTCTCAAGGTGTGGTCCACCTACATTCTGGTGGATCCGGGAGGTACTTGAAAATACAGATTCCTGAGGCCCACTCTGGATCTGTAAAGTCGGAATCTTTGAGGCGGATGCCTGGGAACATGCATTTTAATACATCCTCCAGGTGATTCTTCTGCAGGTGGTCCTGTGAGTTTACAGACACCCTTTTGTAAAGCCCCACAAAAGATGAAACGATCCAGCCTGGCCTCACCTGTGCCTTAGCAAATTCAGGGAGGAGGCTGCACTTGGGCCCGAGCTTTAAAATGAAAACAGCAACCCCTCCAAACCCACCCCTAGCAAAAAGCCAGCCACGCAGGCAATGACACTTAGGGAGAGGCCTCCAAGAATCAGAAATAATAAGGGTCAAGGTTCAGGGCACTGAGGTTCAGCTGCCCTTCCTTTCAATGTTGGGGAGAAGAGTTTTAGTCTATTAAAGGTGACACTTCAAGCATTTCTTCTTCTGCAGATTTCATCTTGCACAGATATATCCCTGTTGAAAAGACATTCTTTTCCATTCAATCTCTCTGCTAATGTTGCCCTTTCCTCTCCTTGCTCAAAAATATAACACAGGAGTTTTTCCATTTTAACCATTTATTAACCATCTCACTGGTAGACATTAGCTTTTGAAAACAACTAGGAGTACTCGGTAAAATTCAGCTCCTAAAAATTAATTAAATATTGATTTTTCAAACTTTCTCATTAAGATTTATGGCCAGGGCTTCAAGAAAGTCTTGCAAGCAAAATAATTGAGGGCAGTAACTCCTAGCTAAGCCCCAATTCCAGTAATTATGTTCTCTCTCTCTAATTCCCCTTGTAATTTTAGCAAATTAGGCCTGGACAAAGGAGAAGACTCCAGGAAAAAATATTTTCTGAAATGCATTTTAGTTATTTAACTTAAAGGGATTCATTTATTTTTTTAAATATTATTTATTTATTTATTTACTTATTATTTTTTAATCTCTACATCCAATGTGGGGCTCGAACTCACAACCCCAAGATCAAGAGTCACATGTTCCACCGACTGAGCCAACCGGGCACCCCATAAAGGGATTAGTTTATTCTCATTTCATTTGGTATCCCAAAAGATGGAACAGAATTTCTGGCAACCCATAAGTAGAATCTGACAAAGGGAGCCCTTAAAATTTGGGGACTTCTGGCAGAATCACTTCAATGATCAATTGTATGTTTATGTAATACCGTTATTTTGAAAGGCAAAATTTAAGGAAAGAGTTGTATTTTTGTTGCTTTTATCCCGGGGTGTGTGTGTGTGTGTAGCAATAAATATAATAGATACAATTGTTATAAAGTTGTAAAATCTGCATCTCCAGGGCTTGGATTTTTATGTTATTCTTACAAATAGATAGACGGGTAGATGATTGGATGGATGGATGGATGGATGGATGGATGGATGGATGGATGGATAGATGGATGGATGGAGAGACAGATAATGTTTTAAAATCTATTTTTTCTTTTTTAAAACAGAAACTGTTGCTTAATTTTGTGCTGCAAGGCCTGCTTCCTAGAGGCATATGGTTTGGGGGCGGCCATAAAAAGCTGGATCTGGAGCCTTCCCTTAGAACAGAGCACTGTGTTTATGATTTAACCATTTCTTGTTAGCAGCAGAGAGCGTGTCATCGACTCTGGAACTCAGAGATGTAATTCTGGTCTTTGACATTAGAAAACAATACCTAATTAAACTGAGCTTGATGTTGTGCACACTCTACCACACATCCCATCCTCTGGGGTTTCCTTAAAACTTCAGGACCTCAGTGTCTCATGTCATCAGGGCCACCACAATGTACAAGTCCAGGGGTGCCACCCCATTGAGGTCTAATGCCGCACTGTCCCCTGCCCCGTGCTTCTGTTTCCAAGCTCCCCTGGTCTGGGTAAACTCCCCCACCCATCCGTTCCCCCCCCCACCCCGTTAGGGAGCGCACAACTCTTGCATCCCAGCTGTCTGCCAGTATGTGTTGGTACTGGATTCGGCTTGTCCGCCCTAGTCTGTGCCGGCCACCGAACAGGTGTTTAACAAATGCCTGCTGACTTGAGGAATGAATACATCGGTGATGCACACATCAAATGCTGGGCCTTGCTGTGCAAGCTTGAACACAGATTTGAGGGAGATCTTTTTTTTTTTTAATTTTAAAAAGAAGCATAAGAGGACGGGGGTGGAATTTGCTTTAGTACCTTCAGAGGGTTTTTTTCCTCCCTGGCCCATTATGACTCACTACTGCTAACTGTGGAAATTTTAGGGAATAGTGACTCTAATATTCTTCCAATTTTGTAGGCTTTCATTGTCAAGTTGTCAAGTTCTAAATGAAGGCTAAGCCCCCAAAACAGCCAAAAAACAAAACAACAACAACAAAAAAACCAAAAATCTCTGCATTGCATAGAGAGGGGGAGGGAACACTGTTTAGCAAAAGATTCTGATTAAGAATCAGTGTCATCTCTGATGAGCTCCCACCCGCTGGCTTCCCAGTGACTTAGAAGTACAGAAAACATAGGACCTCACCTGGGCAAAACGACTCCTGATTACAAAACCACCGTGAGATCTAGAACTTTATCTCAGTTTTTCTGGAGGATGAAAATCCTTCTAGTGAGCTCCAACAACCAGATCTTTATTGTCACACTCATCCAGCTGAATAATATGTCCATTTATCTACCTTCCCAACTAGTTTCTTAGCTGCTTGAAGGCAGAGACTGTATTCCCAGGGCCTGGCACAGCTCCTGGCATGAAGTAAGTGCTCAAAAATACTTAGTCAATAACGATCCTATATACTCTCGGCAGAGTATAAGCTCACAGAACTGGGAGAAACCTAAGAAATAATTTAATAACTCTCTTCCTTTTCAAGATCAGAACAGTAAGAACCAGAGAAGCAAAATAAATTGCCCAGGGTCATATCAGGCTACATTGTAGGATGCTTTTCTTTTCCCCTCGAAATTTTTCTCCTCTCAACGTATAACTCACGGGAAAAATCCAAGAGGGGCTTGAAATATCCCTTTCATGCCTCATGAGCTTCTTCTAAGTAAATATGCCTTTTATAAGTTACAGAACATTAACCTGAAATACATATAAAATGGAATTTGGAGACTTTTACTTGGTCAATTTATTTTGGGGGGTGGAGCCCACAGTTCTCAAATTCATAAAGCTAACACCTCGCATTTTTCTCTGGTGTCTTAAGGGCTTCTTAAAGTCACAGTCAAGAGGTCCTTCATGTAAAAACCAAACCATAAAATTAAAATTTCAGCATTTTAATTAAGTCTATCAAAGTCCACCAAATTAATTTGCAGCAGCAAAGTAAGATGAAATTATGTAAAGCACAGGGATCAATTTATCATCCTACATAACTCATGATTAATTCAACAAGCTTTTATTTCCATGTCTAGGTGACAGATATTAAGATCCAATTGTCTGACTGCATCATATGAAAAATGGGACTTTCTTTTACCCCTAAACTAGCCTTCCAAAGATCTAGAAACATATTCTCTCCACAGATGAAAAATGGGCTCTGCTGCCAGGAAGGTGTTGGAGGAGAAGTGGGATGCCCAGAACCAGTGGGCTGAAGGGACATCAAAAGAGCCTGGGACCTCCAGTGCCACACCAGCCCCCCAGGGCACCTTCCCAGTGGGCCTACGTACCTTCTAGGCAGTGTGAGTTCCTAATTTCCTAACACCTCTCAGTTCAGGGCAAAGTTTCCCTTGGGCTTTGATCTTGTCTAATGTCTCTCTGTCCCCAGGATCAGGCTACTTGAGGATGGAATCTCCTGATTGGCGTGTCAAGAGCCATAGATTCTGCTTAGTGGACAGTCCCTTTCCTTGCTGGGGGCACAGACTCAGCCTAGGCGGGAGCTGTCACAGTGTGTTAAGTGATTAATAAAGGCCGATGCTCCATCATGATTTTCAGTGCAATAAGAACTGAGTGCCTTTGGATTCGGTAGCTTCTCAGACTGCCTGCAACATCTCCTCGGCTCTCTGGCCTAGCGGGTCTCGGTCTGCCAAGCATCTGTGGGGGAAGAGTGAAAAGGCAGATTCCTCCAAATACAAAATGGAACTTGAACCTCCAAATGATGATTTTGTTTTGTGACACACTTGACTGCCTACTCACGGGCATGAATCTGTTGCTTCAAATGGCTTTCCAAAGCAATTTGCTAAAGTGGATCTTTAAAACACGTCGGGATGAATCATTAAAACATTTCAAGATGACAATACCCATGGAAGGCAGAAGATGCTGAAGCAAATGGGAGGCATCTTATCTGCCTCTAAGTAAGTGGATAAATTTAAGCAGCAAGGCCTCAGAAACTCTGTCCTTACCAAGTCCCTACCAGGAGTCCCTGAGAACCTCCCCACCCCCTCACTGATCAAACCCTTTTTTAAAGGGGGCTGCTCAGCATCTTTCGCAGGGTTTCCAAACCCACTTGCGCCTGGAATACAACCTGGGGGGTGCTGATGTATCTCAGGAACCTCAAGACCTCTTCATCCAGGGACTGAGCAGGACCCGCCCATGGCTGCAGATCTATATGCCACCGGGGACCCTGCAAAAGAAAACAGGTCCATGTGTAAAGGGTGGAGGCGCTCGCGGTGGGGGTGACAGGGACACAGACTATCAGCGGGGCTGCGCCTCTGCTTTAGCTGCTTGCAGGACGAACATGTCTGAGCACAGCAGTGGGGGGCCTGTCTGGGGCTGCTGTCATTAAGGTCACCACAGCGACAGGGAAGCAAACAGGGCCTGAGAAATTCCTGCTACTGGCTTAATAAGCAAAAGACTGCAAAGGCCTGCGGACATCTGACTTCTGATCCAGAGCAAACTCCACTTGACCCCATCAGGCTCTCCCAACTGTGGCTTTGTATGACACAGCTCCACTCCCCATTCGAAGGAAAACTCCCCTATCTACTACGGTTTCCAAAGCTTCTAGAGCTTCAGAACTCTGCCCCTCCCTAAGGGCCAGTTTTGTTGTTGAGGCATCATAATGCCTGAAATCCTTGGGGCACTTGGGTGCCTTCCCCAGCACAGGGAGACGGGGTGGCCCCCCTTGGTGTTCCAGATCTCAGCGTGCCTGGCATCTGGGTCTGTGCACCTGCAGGAGAGGACCCCGAAGCTGTCCCCACCAGTGCTGACAAGGGTGGCCTTCTAGCAAGGGGCTGCCACCTTTTTTTTTTTTTTAAGTAGGCTCCACACCCAATGTGGAGCTGAATGCGGGGCTGGAACCCACGACATGGAGATCACAACCTGAGCTGAAATCAAGAGTCAGATGCTTAACCGAATGAGCCGCCCAGGTGCCCCAAGCGGCTGCCACCTTTCAGCAGAGGATGTGAGGAGCTCCCACAAGCAGAGCAGTTAGAGATGAACGCTAGGCCCCCTTTTGTAGCAAGGGTGATGGGATGGATGAAGGGTTAGGGGATCGCAGTGGTCTGGAAGAAACAAAAGTGGGATCCCTCCGGTTGAAGGGAAGCACTAGTCATGAAGTTCTTCCTCGACTTCAAAGTCCCCCACCCATAGTTATCACCGCTTAGAAACCTCCCAGAGGCTCGCTGTGATTCTAACTGGGAGAGTAGGGCTCAGGGTGTGGGGGTGGGGAAGCGGGTGGGTGGAGAGAAGCCCCAGCAGCTGGCAGGGTGAATGTCTGACATAAGGAAAGACTCTGGGTGTCTTGGCATAGGGGTTCCGGCACAGTGCTTAGACTGGGCCCTTAAACCGCTTCTATGTTGAGGAAGAAGGCAAGGGAAGTTTCTGGGAACAGATAAATGGGCCATTCATGTAAACACATTGTCCTTCACTCAGGTATTACCATGGTCTGAATGTGTGTGTGTGTCCCCCCCCTCCCCCATATTCAAAGGTTGAAATCCTAATGACCAATGTGATGGTATTAGGCAGGGGGGCCTCCGGGAGGTGCTTAGGTTATGAGGGTAGAGCCCTCCTGAATGCTATTAGTGCTGTTACATAAAAGATCCCACAGAGCTCTCTAGCCCCTTCCCCCATGGAAGGACATGGCGAGAAGGCAGCAACCCGGAAGAGGGCCTTTCCTGGAAACCAATCCTGCTGGCACCCTGACCCTGGACTTCCAGCCTCCAGAACTCTGAGCAATACAGGTCTGCCCCTCCTTGTAGTAGCTGAGCACCCTGCAGTTCTCTAGACTTAACGAATCCTCGCTGATCTCCCACAGGCTGCCTTCTTCTCAGCTGCCAGTCTCCTGGGCGTGTGACCTGGGTCGTCTTAGAGGGGCCTGTGCTGGGCTCAATGCTCTACTGATACGCTGATACTATCTGGAAATTCTTTAATAATTTTGGAACAAGGGGCCTCACGTTTTCATTTTGCACCAAACCCTACAAGTGGTGCAGCCAGTCTGCCCTGAGGGGCACCTTTTCTGGGTACACAGGCTCTTCTTATAGCTGTTCTTGTTCTGTGAAGGCTGAGCAGAGACTCTAATCAGAGAAAGCCTGAGAACATTAATATATCTTCCCAGTTAATACCGTCCACCACCACCCCCCTACTTCTTTCCCCTTCTCTGAAGTAGATGCTGATTACCATTTGGTCAAACAATACTGAGTGTCAGTCACTCTGTGCCAGACAGAGGTCTACAAAGATATGAACAAAACCTGGACTCTCCCACAAAGGGCAGTCTGGTAACTTTGACAGGGAGATGCTGAAACATTAGGGAGAGCAATTCTTTTCAGGAAATTATTCAATTATGAAATCATACATTATAAGCACATTTAAATACAAATACCTCCCAGTTTTGTTCGGTCACGTTCTTCTCATATCACATGAGGGAGTGCCTTGCCACAACACAGTGCTCTTTGGCCAAACCTGTCTAGGCCTGGGGTTTAAAACTCCCCATGTCCTCATCCTATGGCCACTCACAAGTGCCCCCCAGCATCTGGCCCAGGAGCCTCTTGATAAAAGTGACAAAGTTCACACACGACGGTCTTCCTTGAAATCAGGGATCAGTAAACTCCTTCTATAAGGGGTGAAACAGCAACTATTTTCGGCTTTGCAGGCCATACGGTTTCTGCTGCAATTCCTCACCTCCTGCTACAGCTCCTAGCAGCCACAGACAGTGAGTAAACCCATGGTCATGGCTGTGTTCCAATAAAATTCCATTTACAAAAATAGGTTGCAGGCTGGATTTGGCCCACACGGCTGTAGTTTGCTGACCCCTGATCTATTTGATTCTAATTTGGAGGCAGACTGGCCTAGAAGAGAGGGTTTACTTGAAATAATGCAAGAGAGACAGAGTAGGGTATCTAGATTATAACTAACTTTGTCATCTGGGTGACCTGGGCAAATATCAGTCAGAGTTCTAGCAGGATACAGTGGGCTCCTTCCCACGGGCTAATTTGAGAAGAATTTAATAGAAAGACTATTTATAAACGTGTGTGCAGGGTTTAAGGAAATCCTTAAGGAATAATGCAATACCCATGGCTGGTAGCACCAGAGAGCCCTCACAAACCCTCAGCCTGAAGGAACAAGGAGGAAGAGGAATTTGTGGAACCCAGAGTGGGACACTGTATGGAGAAGGCATTCAATAAAGGAACAAAGCAATCTTAGCACATCCAGTCCTATTATATACCCACACTAACTGTCAAAGGCAAAAGAAGGCAGAGAAGAGGGAGGCTATGGTTAGTCAGCCTCTGGGGGTGCAGAACAGGAAGAGAAGGGTGGAAAGTGGATCTGGAGAGGCAAATGGAAGGTCTCCTGCATCGCTTCCTTTGGAAAGAGGCAATGAGACTTGACCAGGGTGTCATTCATTCATTCAGTGGACACTCATGCCTCGTGCCAGGCTCTGGGTTACAATTTAACACAGGATAATTTAATACAGTTTTAACCCAATAAATGCAATGCAGTTAGGTAGGGGCTCTGACAGATACCTCTAGAGGGTAAATGGGGTCACAAAGAGATGGAGGACCCAAGTATAACCCCAACATAAATGCCAAAACATACAAATGCAAATTGTGGCAAGCAGTCTCCACCGCAAGAAGCCCTAAAGTTTCCTTAAAGAGATACCCTAAACACAGCAGGAGCCGCTTAACCTGAGCAAACACACATAAATAACCTCACAGATCAGTAACAGTGAATCTGCATGGTGAATCAGTATGGTAAAACTATAGAATTATCTTCAGGATCCGCAAACAGGATCCTATTGCAATCTGATATTGCTCATTTCCAACCGAGTGTTGACCATGATGCAGCTCAACATGGCAGCCGGAACAGTGATGAGCAGCTGAGGAATCTCAGGTGGAGGTATAATACAGCGAAGAGATGCCCTAGCAGCAATCCAGCTTAATGCTTTGGTTGAGCTGTTTAAAAAACATTTCACATAAAGTAATGTTCTTATTGGAATCAGTCTGACAGCAGTTCGTGATTATTTCCCCAAGGAAACCACTAGCTTTTATCATCTCTTTCAATTATCATTTGTCTTAATTCTCTAGCGCACACATCAATATTTGTCCTTCCAAACATCCCGCCGACAGAATTCTCTGAGCACCTTAAAACACCAGTGGCTGGTGTTTCATAGAACAAGCCAAAAACAAAACAAAACCAAAAATGTTTTTCTTTTAAAAAAAAATTTATCATGATTTTATCCCCCAATAATTCCCTAAATGCCGGCATACACTGTTATCTATATGCTCCAAACTGCATGTGGCCAGAATGATGCTATCCCCATCACTCCCAGGAGGTGGAAACGGGGATTCCCAGTTCTGTCTGCCAGCCCCGCTTCCTCTCGGGATGGGTAAAGGAACAGCTTCAGCAGAAGCGGGTGCTTGTACTATCATTCGGGGCTGGTCTGGCTGTCCCCAGCAGACCTGCACTAAAATGTCAAATGGAGGCCACACAATGAGCTGCCACAGAGAAGTAGCATCATCTTGAGCCATTGCAGGGACGAGGGCCCCTCTACTCCTTTGCAGTCCATGGTCCTGCCCCTTGAACCACCAGGCCACTCATACAAAGGAGCCCCTCCCCCAGCACGGATAGGCAGCTCAGGGAAGGCAGGGTTCCAGACTTCTGAGGGAAAGAAGCAGCCCCCACTTTGTTTGTGAAGGCTTTCTCTGGCACTTTCTCCAGGCAACGTGCATTGAAAAGTGAGCTGGCTTCCTCTAGTATGTTTTGAGTGCAGAGAAAAAATTTCCAAAAATTAAGATTAAGGACAGCAGAAGATATATACTGCTAACTCATGTTGTTCTGGGGCTATTTTGCAGACATCTGAGATTCTGCACCCCACGGGGTAAAAAAAAAAAAGTGATCACTGAGTCAGTCCAAGCCAGTGCACACAGATAATGGACCTGGCTCGAAAAGACCACAACAAGCATAGCTGTGAGGCTTTCAGATATTTTTATAATTTATGATTTCAGCATTAAATTTGTTTCTTGAAAAAAAAAAATGATTCTTTCAAGCCAAAGAAACTGAATTCCAAGATTTTACTATTAGAAGATAGTGCAAAAAATAAAGCAATGTTTTAAAATACTCTTTTGCCTACCAGCCTACACTTATGCACATAACAGGAATGTCTTAATTCAAGACCACAAGCCCCAAGCAAAACTGGCTGCATTTAAAAAAAAAAAATTATTAAGAAAAGCAGACCCACCCATAACCCGGAAAGAGAGCCATCGATTCTGCTTGGTGCAAAAGCTTTCATTGTCTTGAAATCTGGAATAACAGCTTCCTTCTTCACAGGCAGTTTCCCCCACACACGTGAATGACCTCATGGGGCCCCCATAGAAATTGTCAGACAAGGACCATACCACCATCAGTTACATGAGCATTTTTTAACATATTTGTGTAAAATACAAATATAAAATAAGCCAAAGGAAGGCTCCTAATAGTCCATTCCTCTGTGTTTCGATGCTACAGGTCTTTAGGGATAAAATTATAGGATGAGTGATTTAAATGGTCAGTTTCTTTATCGTGCTGGTAGAGTGTTTGGGATCTTTTTGTAAAGTTTCAGTACTCCCAAAATGCACATTCCCACAACTGAGTAAGTTCCTGACAGGTTTCAGAACCAGCAATTTTCTGTTGGGAGAGATGGCCAACCATTGATTGCATTTCAGTCGTACCCGTGGAAAAGAACACGGTTGTGAGTCCTTGAGTCAAACTAAACAACCCACTGAGCATGTGTTGATGTGCTGATATTGGGGAAGTCTAAGCTTTCTCCGAGAAACAAACCCAAAACAAGCAAAATATATTTTTTTTGCAATTGTGTGCTAATTAGGAGCATCTGTTAGTGGGCAGGAAACAAAGATTGAAGGAAATTGTTTATTCCTTTTTAGAAGGAGAAGGGGGTTGTGGGAGTTGTAGGGTTGGGGGAGGGGGGGCACAAAACAGGGCCCAGGGAAGAACCTGGGTCCAGGCGCAGCTGAGAGCATGCGAGCATCAGCCTTACCTTTCTGTAATGCCCTTAGATAATCATGGTTTTTAGGACTTGGCCTGAGTGAGTGTGCAGGGCTCTGCGCGTCTCTGGGGTGGCAGCTTACGCACCTTCCCCTCTGCATGCTCCTGAACTTTTTTCTCACGGTTAGTCCTGCTTCCAAAAGAGCAGGGGTCTCTTTGGGGTCTGCCACGGAAACAAGATGACCAAGGGGACGTCATCGTTTGGAAAGCGTCGCAATAAGACGCACACATTGTGCCGCCGCTGTGGCTCGAAGGCCTACCACCTTCAGAAGTCCACCGTGGCAGATGCAGCTACCCTGCTGAGGGCAAGAGAAAGTATAACTGGAGTGCCAAGGCGAAAAAACGAAACACCACTGGGACCAATCGAATGAGGCAGCTAAAAATTGTATATCGCAGACTTGGGCATGGATTCCCTGGAGGAACAACACCTAAGCCCAAGAGGGCAGCATCCAGTTCATCTTAAGGATTTCAACGATTTGTCACACAATTAACGTTCTGGTTTAAAAAGAAGAAAAGAGCAGGGGTCAGTTACACATGTTGTGGTGACATTTAAAATTCAGGTACTCCATGCAAAAATTTCATTTAAAAAAAGAATCTCATGGGGGCGCCTGGGTGGCTCAGTTGTTAAGCGTCTGTCTTAGGCTCAGGTCATTATCCCAGGGTCCTGGGATTGAGCCCCACTTTGGGCTCCCTCCTCGACAGGAAGCCTGCTTCTCCCTCTCCCACTCCCCCTGCTTGTGTTCCCTCTCTCACTGTGTCTCTCTCTGTCAAATAAATAAATAAAGTCTTAAAAAAAAAAAAAGAATCTCAGTTTCAGTTCTGGATAAAGATGGGTAAGCACACCCCCCCACCCTGTGTCTTATACTGAATGCAGCAATAAAACCTGGCCAGAACGTATGGAGCAGTGATTTGAGGAATGTGAAAAGTAAATACCAGCAGGCAGACTGAAGAGGAAGACCAGAATTCAAAGTACCACAGAACCTGCAGTGAGATCACCATTGCTTTTTCTTCTGGGGCCCTCTCTCCTGGCCCCTCCTCAAGGCGGCCACATACTAGAAGTGGGCGTTGGCACAGACCACAAGCGTCAGGAGAAGCCCCCTCATTCGGGCTCCAGCAGGGAAGGGGTCTCCTAATGCTCAGAGAGAGTGGGGAAAATCCCCCATCTTTTCCTGTCTTTTTTCTTCCTTTTTGCCATTATAGCATCCCAGCATCCCACTGCAGTGGTAGAAGCCAAGCAGAGGGCCAGAGGCACCTAAAACTCTGAGGAAAGGGAAGCTTACTCTTCGACCTGTGGCTGTGACCCCAAGAGGATGGGGTGAGTCCCCGGTATTTTCTCTCTCTTTCTCCCACACCTTGGCCTTAGACTCAGGCACAGTTACCAGAAGTATGTAGCAAAGCACAGGCAGAGCAGAGGTAACGAAACCCAACCTTTCCGGCCAGAGGTTCAGAAACCACAGAGAACTGGGTAATACTGAGGAAATCGTGGAAAAGGAAAGCAACCCCATAAAGTGGTTTATGAAGTCCGGGGCTCACCCCTGAAATGTAGGAGCATGGATCTGACCCCAGTTAGCATATCAAAGGCTCTGGGAACCCAGGTGACAGACCTTTCCAGGGTCCCAGACTGGACACTGGGTAGCATGTATGTGGGACAGATCGGAAAAAAAAACATCGCAAAGGCTTTGAAAACAGGACTGATATTGAAATCACAATCCCCAGAAGGCTGGCTGAAATTTGAGGCCTGGATCCAACCAGACTGTCTGGGAAAACAAATATATCAACCTTATCTATAGTATTTAAACATGACTCAGACTCTCATAATACAATATACAAAATGTCCAGGATACAACCCAAACTACTCAGCACATGGAGAATCAGGAACACCCCAATTGGTGTGGGGGAAAGACAATCAGCAGATGTCAATGCAGGCATAACACAGATGCTGGAATTATTTGACAAAAACTTAAAAGCAACTATTATAGAAATACTCCAAGTAGTAAGAGCGTACATCCTGAAACCAGCGGAAAAATAGAAAGTCTCAGCAAAGAAACAGGAGATATAAAGAGCCAAAAGGACATTTTAGAACTGAAAAATGCAATAACCCAAACAAAAATCTCAGCGGATGGACTCAGCAGCAAAATGGATAGGACACAAGAAACAGTCTGTGAACTTGAAGATAGATCTACAGAGAGTATCCAATCTGAACAAGAGAGAGAAAAAAATGATTTGGGGAAAAAAAAAAAAAAAAGAAGAAGAAGTGAAAAGAGCCTCAAGGAACTGTGAGGCGATATCAAGAAGTCTAACTTCCAGTCATTGGAATGTCAGAGGAGGAAGAGAAAAAATGCAGTGCAGGGAAAAAAAAAAAAAAAAAAAAAAAAAAAAA